>NW_019716283.1:249860-251377 GCF_900074925.1 Ramularia collo-cygni | reverse complement strand
AGCCGAGAGGTCTAGGCTGGTGAAGAATGCGTTGCCCCTAAGTCGATTAAGCGTCTCGCTAATTAAGGGAAGTGGATAGCGGTTCTTAATCGTAATTTCGTTTAAGCCGCGATAGTCTATATATAAGCGCAGTAAGCTATCCTTTTTCGGAACGAATAGGATAGGCGTACCCGCCTCGCTTTCGCTAAGCTCGATCTAATCGTTCTTAGTCGCTTTAGTAATGTACTCCTATAGCTGCACTAGCTCTTTCGGAGACTAATAATAGAGAGGTTTAAAGGGCGGCTTCTTGCCTAGCTCTAAATCGATAGCGTGCTCTACGTCGTCGGGGAGCTTGCGCCTCGCCTTATCTATAGGAAAGAACACATCGTAATATGCCTTAAATTCCTCCGGGAGTTCGGACCTGCTAAGGATTTCGCTAGTGCGTAATACGCTTACTGCGAGAACCCTTACGTGCTTGCCCTACATCTTACGGTAAAACTCCTATAAATTAATAACCTTAATTCGACTGGAGTTTAGTTTGCTAAAGCGCTACGCATCCGTAGCGCTGTCGACGATTACACGTTATGTACGTCGCTAGGGGCGGCCTAATATTAGTTCGGGCTTCGGAGTTTCGTATATATAGAAGGTTGCTTCTATTATTCGTTTAACTCCTTCCGAGTCTACGATACGTAGGCGTATAACGTGCGCGCCGTAGTAGTAACCCAGTTCTCCGGTAAAGGAGGATGTAGATAGCAATAGCGTATCTACTCTCGCTAGTAAGCCGGCTCGAAGCACGAACTCCCTCGATATAACGTTAATATCGGCTACATCGTCTAGTAGGTAGTCGACCCGTATAGGTCCTACCTTCGTTTCGACTACGCCGCGCTAGTAGCGCGCTAGGTGTATATCGACCTTGCTTAATAGCTTTAGACTTAGAGTTTAAGCTTTTTCTCGGAGTCCTTTGCTTTTTCCGCAACGACTACGGTAACCTTGCTCCGCGCATTGCTCGGGCCTTAGCCTTCTACGCCGCCGCCTTTAGCCTAATATGTCTTGTTAGTATAGCCGGTGCGGCTATAGTTAGAGCACTTTAGGTCTAAATAGGCGCCTTCTTTACGCTTGCGTAAAGGCTACTCGCTACTACGGTTGGACTTAGGTTTGCGTTCCTTATTACGATTGTAGGTATTCTTACGTAGTCTGCTACTACTACGGTTATAGTCCTAAGACTTATAATTACCGCGCTTAGTACCCGTAAGCTATGCGCTCGTACCCTTATCGGCTGCTTTAATGCGCCTTACTAGCGCTACTATCTCTACCCTTATTGCAGGTATAGAGTGTAACTTAATAATCTCCTAACGGAGAGCTAGTCTTAGCTTAGCGAGGAACTAACGCACGAGCTAAGCTTGCGTGTAGTCTAGTTAACTCTCTAGCACTTCTAGTTTAAGGGCGAATTGCTTTACCGTTTAATCCTAGCCCTGTCGAACCCTTTCGTACTTAAGCGTAACGCTAAGCGCGCGGTTCGTAGGGTCCCCGACGGTGTT
>NW_019716283.1:237287-247365 GCF_900074925.1 Ramularia collo-cygni | reverse complement strand
TAATAGGCTTTATAAGGAAAAATAAGTGAATTTTCTCGGCTTCTAATAATTAGCAAAACAAAAGTAAATAACTAAATTCACTTATATTACTTATGTTACGCTACTACACCTAAGATAAGGCGTAGAGGTACCGTAGCGGTACCGGGGCTATAGTCCTTTAACTATAGGAAATAAAATACGGAAAAGTGCTCCGGGATAGAGCACTAAGGGGGGGGGCATACTATAAGGGGACCCTAAAGGAGCGGGATACCGCCCTTTAAACCCTTACCTAGGGAATCCCTCTTAGAAAGAATAAGGGAATTACACCCTTAGCAGGATTTCCCTATACGGATGCGACGGCTAAAGGATAACTCTACGRTACCTCTACGGCACCGCCGAGCCTAACTAGCACCGGGCRCAATCCTATAAAAGGGCAATGTCCTCGTTACCTGTTCCCTTTCGCTCCMTAGGCAATATCGTACATATCTAAGAATTACTGCTTAGTATTAAGACCCCCTGTTTATAACACCCTTATACGGAAGAGGAGCTTCTAGTAGACCTAGGGACCCTAGGTAACTTTACGGTTAAGAATAAGTAAGGGAGGTTAGCGGAAAGAGACCCTAACTCTTACGTAGCGAGTTACTTCGTCGAGAATATACCTAAGGCTCTTACTAGAGTAGCACCCTAGACCGAGCTAGAGCTAAAACCCCCGATACCGAAATACGATATATACGGTAGGCTATCGGTATCTAAGAATTAACTCTTCGACTATATTAACGCCGTTTACCTAAGAGGCGTAGATAGAAGGAAGATAAACCGTACTCTCCCGCCTACGTCGGGAAAAGGGCGGAGTTAGTAGAGGCCTAGCCCTCCGCTAACTCTATAAAAGATACCTTACTAGGATACTAGGCGCCGAACGATTAGTTTAAGCGCCTAAAGTCGCTATTAATATAGCCTCTTAATAAAATCGAATCCGTTTATAAATCGCCTAAAAACCTAGGGCTTCTATTACCCCCGTACGAGCATTCGCGAGCGACTAGAGCTACCTATAATAGCCGCCGTCGTAATCGTATACGTATACTATAAGTATCTCGAGAGGAAGTTTTAGAGAACCGCTACGATAAGCTAGCGACGTAGGTCGAGGATTAGGACTTTAGCGGTAGTAATTTACCGGCCGGACTCGAGGAGCTTAAAGTTCTAGTAGTAGTAGTCTATACGTCGAAATATATTACACTTCTATTAAACCCGCTAGGTTCTACTAACGAGGTAGACCTAGGGGTCCTAATCGTGCTATATACCGCTAGTATACTAGCGGGCGAAGACGCCCCGTATAATTTCCGTAAGTATAACGTCGTCGAGGCGATATATAAGCTCTCTATCGATAGGGATCTCCGCCGAATATACTTAGATATAGGTAATAGGGCCTCTATAGTAGACGTAGCCTAGCTAGATAGAGTACTCGGACCGGAAGGCGTATATAAGCTCGCCCGCCCTTTAGTTTTCTCTACCCTCGCCGAATAGAAATTAAACGACGAATAGAGGATGCTCCCTATATATTTTCCGGCTTATCGTACGTTACCTACTAGCGAGCGTAGCGCCGTAATAGCCCTTATCGACTAGCTAGTATAAGTTGTCCGCGACTACCCTTATAATTTGCTTCTCGGTATAGACGTAATAGTACCCGCGGAGTTTATAGTAGACCTTCGTCGTAGAATAGTACTTATAAGTAATAACGGCGATATTAAGATGCCGATATTAGTTACGCCTAGGACGAAGTATAAGATAGTCCGCGTAGTTAGGTCTACCGAGGCCGTAACCGTCCTATCGCGCTCGAGCTTAATAGTAAGGATTTAAATTAGGAACACTCTCGAACTAAGCCKCGATTACGAGTTCCTACCTATTCCTACTAACGTAAAGACGAGCTTCGTAAAGAAAGGCTTAATAGTTAGCGGCTATATTATAGACGTAGGTTTCTATAGCGTCTAAGTTAAGAACCTATCCGACGAATCGCTTCGTATTCTAGCTAAGTAAAGGCTAGGGTTAGTATATAAACTCGAAATCGACGGATGCTACGCGATAGACGAGCGTAATTCCGTAGCGGCGATACTATATAAGGAGCCGGGAACGGAGCGTCCTCGAGTTATACGCGAAGGAGTCTTAGTTTATACTATAAACCCTAGGTTAGACGCTACGGGAGAGGTCGCGTCGCTAGCCGAGGAGTATCCGGACCTATAGGCTAATCGCTAGACTATTATCGACATCCCGGATAATAGGTATATAAAGATCCTACTCGTTAAGGGTTAGAAGAAGGAGAATTAGTCGTCTAAGGTTTATCCGTTAAGCTAGCGTAATAAAGTAGTAGTAGACGAATAGTTCGATAAGCTAAGGTCTTAGGGTAAGATAGAATATTAGACGAAGCCGACGCCTTTAGCCTAGCCTTGTTTTATCGTTTAGCGAATAATATATAAGGACGACGGCTCGACGGAGTAGAAGCCGAGGGTAGTTATTAATATCCGCGGGCTAAACAAGATTTCGTAAAAAGACATATACCCGCTTCTACTCTAAGAGGACCTAATTACTAAGCTAAGGGGCTATAAGTATATTAGCGTAATAGACGCGAGGTCGATATTCTACTAGTTCCTAGTCGCGAAGGAGGACTAGTAGAAGTTTACTATTAATTCTTATCGTAGATAGGAATATTTAAAGGTAGTAGTAATAGGATATTATAATAGTATATAGCATATATAGCGTCTTTTAGACGAAACGCTCCGTAACTTTATATAGGCCTATAGCTACATCGGTAATATTATAGTTAGGAGTAATACGCTCGAGGAGTATAAGCGCTACCTCCGATCTCTCTTCGAGAAGCTCGACGGTCTCCGCTTTAGCCTAAACCCTAAGAAGGCATTTCTAGCCTTTCCGATAATTCGAATCTTAGGCTAGTTAGTAGACGGCCTAGGGTTTACGACCGACTATAAACGCATCGCGGCCTTAAAGAACTTAGTAAAGCCGAAAGACGCGGGCGGCCTTAAGTAGTACCTTAGTATTATAGGGTATTTAAGGTCTAAGATACTATACTATAGTAGGTTAGTATCTACGCTATAGGCGGCGAAGATAGACGCGTAGCTAAAGGCTCTACTAAAAGGTAATAAACGTACGGTATATATACGGAAGTCTTATCTTAAGTAGACTTACGAGATAGACCTATCCTAGGAAGCGCTATAGTCTTTATAGAATAATTCGTACTTCCTATACTACCTCGACCCCGCTAAGGTCTTATACGTAGACGTAGACTCGAGTCTTAAGTATAGAGTAGGCGTAATATACWACTAGATCGAAGGCGACGCGCTACTTAAATAGGAAGAAGCGGAAGCTTCGCCTATCGTAAGAAAGAACGATACTCTTACGGACTTCGTCGATTCTATAAGCTAGCTACGCCGGGCTAAAAACTTTCTATTATCGAAAATCTAGATTATCGGTTTCGCGAGTTACGAGCTATCCGGCGCGGAGTTAAGGTACTAGCTAACGGAGTTAGAGCTATTTAGAGTAATCTAGGCATTAAAGCGCGCTAGGCAACTTATAGACTTAGCCCGTAAGACAGTTATCTTTATAGACTACTCCGTAGTTACGGCGATAGCGAAGAAATCCTAGATAGCTATAACGGTAAGTACCGATAGGCTAAATAGAAGGTTAATCGTAGCCGCGGTTTTCCTTTCCTAGTACCTAGACCTCGAAATACTATATAGACCTAGGAGGAACTACGTAGCTCCGGACGCCTTATTAAGGCTTTAAGGAGCCCGTAACTTTACGCGGAGGAGCGATCTTAACGCTAGCGGTCTTAACGACATTCCCGCCCTATATACGTACGCGGATTCTAACTACCTCTACTTAGACGAGCTCCTAGCATTCTTTACGTAGATAAAAGACTCTAGTAATTATATTAATATAGTATTAAAGCTTTCTAATTCTTTTAAGACTTAGTATAAGGAAGGGTATAAAGCGAGTAAACCGTAGAGGAGGTTAAGGTCCCTTCTAAGCGATATTACGTAGAAGTACGCCGACGAATCTCGCGGCGAGTACGCTACGGTACCTTAGGTCTACGGGCTAGATAGGCCGCTTCGAAAGCCCCCGAGTTTTACCCCCTAGTTAAAGATAGCCGAGGAGCGACGTCGCGGAGCCTAAGGTATATAGAAGCGTTTAGAGTAGCTAGAGGAGCTAGTAATAGACCTAGCCTTACTCGAGGGCTTACGGTTCTTCCTAGAAGACGACCTTATTTTCTATATCGACCTAATAACCCGGTAATCTCGTCTCTATATCCCTCTAGCGCTCTACTACGAGATATTCGAGAGCGTATACGATTATAGGTATTACTACGGTTTTAGTAGGTATATAGACCGTATTATAGCTTTATTTTACATTAAGGACTACTACCGCTATCTAAAGGAATACCTTTGGTATTACCCCGCTTATCGGCTAAACGAGACGCTTCGCTATCTTCCTAACGGATTCCTAAATCTAATAGACCTACCTAGCTTACTAATAGACGTTTAGTATACGGACTAGATCGTAGCGTTACCGCCTACCGGTAATAGTTTCGATAGCCTTCTAATAATTACCTATAAGAAATCTAAGCGAGTCCTATTAATACCTAGGAAGGGGACCTAGAGTACGAAGTAATAGGTAGCCGAATATTTAATAGCGATATAGCTTAGGAGCTAGTTAGTTATAAGAGTACTAATCTCCGACCGCGATCTAAAGTAGCTCTTAGAATTTTTCTAGCGAATGCTCGTTAGTTTAGGCGCGAGGCTACTTACGTCTACCGTATACTACCCTTAGACGGACGGGTAATCCGAACGTACGAATTAGACGGTAGAGATCGCTATCCGCTACTTCGTTACGGCTAACCCGGACGCTAATTAGWCCGACGTTCTACCCTCTCTTACTTCCTATATCGGTAGCTCGAAGAATACGATAACTAGGGTTTCTCTAGACTAGATACTATTCGGGTTTAACCTAAATACTAACGCTTTTATCGGTTTACGAGATCTTCCCGACGAGGACTATACGGTACTATACTAGTAGTTTTAGGACGCGGCCGATAAGGTAATAGCTTTCGTAGTAGTAAGTATAAAGTACCGTTACGATAAAACCTACCGTCGAGTAAGTTTCGACCCCGGGGACTACGTCTACCTCCGACTATATTACGGGTATAGGGTATAAGGCGAGAACTCTAGAAAATTTTCTAATTAATAAGTAGGCCCCTTCCGCGTAGAGAAGAGAGTTAGTAAGCTCGCCTATAAGCTCGAGCTCCCTACCGAAGCTAGCTTACGCTTCTATCTAGTAGTTTCTATCGCTTAGTTAGAACCTATACCTCCTAGTAATAACCCCTACGCGAGACCTACCTATCCTAATCCTCCTCCTATAGACGTAGGCGGCGGTCCGCGGCCTACTAAATACGTAGGATCTATCCTATCGAAGCGGAAATCTAGTAAGAAGATCTAGTACTTAGTTAAATAGTTAGGTAAGGGACTAATCTATAACGAATAGCTTAATAAGAGCGACTTATAGGATTATAAGGCGTTATTAGAAGCTTTTAATGCCTTACGTACGGTATACGACGAGAAAAGCTAATAAGAGCTAAAGATAATATAGAGAGCGCCTATTTCCTACGCGAAGCGCGCGCTACCGCCTACGGCGGAGGACGAAGTCCTTCGTCCTACGTCTCTAACGCCCCTACGCCGTAATATACCTCGGGCTACTACGACTTAGAGGAAGTAGTATATACGATAACGACATCTAGAACCTRAAGGGCTTTCCGACTTATCTACTTCTACCGCTAGCGTAACTAAGGACATTAATAATAACGATAGGAGCGAATACGAGGATAGATAGATAGGCGAGGCGGCTCTACGCTAGTTACGGTAGGAAAGGGCCCTAGGTCTACTAAGGAGTTTAGTAAGGTAGATACGAGGCGAGAAGAGGTAGTAGACCTATTCCGCGCTAGCCTCGGTAGAACTAGTAGGGACCTTAAGTCTACTAGAGCGTTAGGTCTTATATAAGGCGAGGGAAGTAGATAGCACGGGCTAGGGTAATCTAGAGATAGTACTAGTATTAAGGGACCTAGGTCTACCTCCGCGGCGACCGGATATACCGCGAGATACTTATAGCGTACTACCGCGAGACATTTAACCCTCGCTTTTTAGTAAGGTTAAACCTTATATCGGCGGTTTACTTATTCGTACGGGACCTTACGTTCTAGCGAGGCCTCCGATTTATAATAAGTCTTATACTCTATTTAATTCTAGCGAGCCGCTTCCTTAGATAGAAGACCTAGCCTCCGCGTCTACTTTAAAAGTAGCGCGGTAAAAGCGTTACTATAGAATATTAGTAAGGCATTTATTACGGATATTACTATTAACACGTATTACTTATAAATTTTACTTTCCGGGCCTTATTATAAGAGCGCCGGTTTATTTACTTCTTCGCGGAACTACGAACATTTTTAAGTATTATCTTTATACTAACCGTTTAGTATATACTATAATACGCCGTTACCGGTATAATATTCTACGTCGTTACCTTAAGTAGCGTTATCGCCTATTAGTCGAAAATCGACTCTAACTCGGGCTACGAGCGCTATTACCCTATCCGCGACTTCCTATTCGTCGACGATATCGACGGCCGCGATAGCGMGCTACGTCTACCTCCGTAGTTATAGGCGGGGTAAAAGGTTCCGCTAGCCGTAAGCCGGCGATAAGTAAGCCCGCGAAATCGAAGAAGCTAAAGGAAGTATAGACGCCTATACGTAAGGCGGCGGTATAGGAGGATAGCGACGGCGACGATACTAGAGTAAAGTAGGCCGCGCGTAAGTACGGTAGTAAGGAAGCCGCCTAGCTACGTAAGAATAAAGGAATAGTAGTATAGCCGAATAAGCCCCTACTAAAGCTTAAGCCTAGCGATATCGTCCGACTACTAGTAAAGGCGGAGTAGGACGCTAACTTCTTTACGGACGACTTTACTAATATCGATAATCGCTCGTATAATAAGAACGCGATTAAAGACCTCCGCTAGGCCGTAGGCCGTTAACTAAACGACATTTTCGCGCGCGAGAATAAGATAGTTAGGTCTATCGCCTAGAATAGGAATTATCCTTAGGAACCCTTTATTCCTCGTATATCGAAGACGAGCTAAGAACTAACGCCTATCGGTATACCGARCCCGAGGTAGAAAACCGGGAAGCTAGCGGCGGACCTCGTTATTCCTTATTAGCTAAATCTTCTTATTAATTAGAAGAAAGCTCGTACGAGCGACCCTAAGCTCGTAAGGGAATAGCTAGAGCTCTAGAACATCGATTATAAGAAGGTAGCTAAGGAGAAGATACTAGTATTCGAGGGAAGGAATGCCGCGGCGTAGGCGAAGGAGTAGAAGACGTAGTATACGAAGATTATAGCGGCTAATAAGTAAAAACAATACCCTAGCGACCCGACCGCCCCGGGAGTTATTCCGTTCGGTACTAACTATACTAGCGAACGTACAGACTTCGTACTATAAATACGAGCGAAGCTTTCCGCTCGCGACCTACTTAAGTATATTATATCGGTAGCCGAGCGTAAGAAACTTAAGAAGGACTACCCGGATTTGTTCGATTTCCTAACCGCTTACGATATAGCCTATAAGTACGGTAGACTACGTAATAGATTACCCGTAGCGCGCGTAACGATAATCTAGATAAAGACGGGTAAAATCTATTCGCCTCTATAGATGCTAAACCCCGACGTTATACCTACGTCTATACTAGCGATCGCGCGCTCTACTAAGAGAAAAGCGTCGGACGGCAATTAGGTACTCTTTATTCCGAAATAGGCGTAAGGACCGTTTAAAACTACGAACTCCGCTCTAGTAAAGTTAGACGGCGGAAAGGTTACGCCTACTAGCTCTCGTATCTACTACCGTAGCCTAGGTTACCTAGAAATAGCTTACTAGCTAATTCTTCGTAACTACGAGACTAGTATCTAGAGCGACCGCGATAAGGATATTTACGGAGCCTACGTTACCTACGTCTACTATACTACCGAGGGTATATAAGTTTTTCCTTACTTACCTAAAACCTAGTTTACTACGATATTTAACGAGCTTATATAGTCGGCTTCCTATAACATTACCGTCGCGGGATATAGACTAAAGATTACTAAGCTGTCCGCCTAGGGAATTAACGCTAATATACCGGCGATACCTTACGAATTATTTAGAGAGGCTCGTAATACTATTATCGGCCTCGTATTCGCCGTCTCGAGCCCTTACCCTATATAGTAAAACGTAGACGGCTTAATTATCGACGAGTACTTCGCGCTATAGAACGTCGTAGTAGCTTAGCTTAGAAAATTTCCTCTCTAATAGAAACTACCTATAGTAGACCTACTCCTATACTTAGCTCCCGACGGTCGTAAGCTATAGTAGTAGGATATTCTATAGGAATAGTACGACGAGAAGCTAGTAGCTATAATTATAGACGATATTACGCTAGCGGTAGCCGAGGGCGTCGCCGAAGGCGCTAATATTACCGGTCGTAACCCTACGTCTACCGTCGTAAAGAAAGGTAAAAGAAAAGTACCGGAAAAGAAGAAGGCGAAAACGACTCCGCTATCTAAGAGCGCTAGCCCTACGTCTACTAGGAGATTAATACGGCGCGATAGTATATCTACGTAGGCTACGGCGTCCGTAGATTCTAACGACGGGGCTCCTTAGTCTACGCGCTACGATACCGGTAGGAAGTAGATTACTACCGAGGAGGACGTTCGCGATATAAACGGGCTTATAGCTAGAATAATAAGATATATCCGCTACGAGCCCCTCTAGCTAGTAGGCGTTACGGAACGTTCGAACCTTAAAGGTAAGCTAATCGACTTCGCTCGCGCGTACGCCGTAGATAATAAATTCCTAAATCGTTACGACATCCTTATATTAATTAGTACCGATATCGAGTAAGACGGAGGTCTAGCCGAGGTACCTAAGTTATATCGTAAGGACTAGACAGACGACGCCGAGTAGCGCGAGAGATATAGTACCTAGTCGAGTACTTACTTTAGGTATTCTACCTAGGCGGAGTTCGAACCTTAGGTCTACGAGTTACTTTAGGCGAAGGCGTACCCGTACTATAAGCTAGAGGTAGTCGCTCGCTACCTCGTATCTCGAAAGGAAGACGACGTAATAGTTACGTTTAAAGTGCCCGATAATATATACCTCGTATTCCTCTTAAGGGAGCTAATAGCGAGATAAGTTAGCGGTAGACTTATATAGGATATTATACCTCTAAAGGATAAGTCGGAGAACTACTTTACTAGAGTAATAACGACGGATATAGGTCTATAGTACGAGGACCCTATATCTATCGCGGGCGGAATCTCTTTACCTAGGGGATCGGAAGAGGAACGCCTTATCTACCCTACGTCTATCGAGGATATTATCGGTAAATTTTCCTACTATTAGGACGACGAGCGCTAGAAGGCGTATAGAATAATAGCCGATATTCGTAATAACCCCGGCCCTAACTTAGACGGGCTATCTAGAGACGGGGTATCTAGGTACTACGCTAACATCTTACGGTTATTAGGCGTTTATAATACTATAGGGCTATTAGTAGCGGATATTACTAGTAGATAGCCCCTACTCGAGCGCGCTTAGCTACGTAAGATAGGTTTCTAGAATATTACCGACCTCCCGCTACGAGAGTACCCTAGGTCTATCGGCGACTCGACGTATCTAAGAAACCGTACGTCGGTACTATATAATAGCCTCGTGCCCTAGTAGGACGAGCTCGAATATACTAGCCGTAGCTAGATACGAGAGTACTACCTCGTAATAACCGAAGACGAGTAAGTTACTCGATTTATATATACGGTACGTATTATCTCCGATACTTAGAAGTTAACTCCGGTATAAGCGCTATATAAGGGCCGTATAAGAGCCCTTTATAAGGGCCGTATAAGAGCCCTTATAATAATAGGATTAATAGAGGTAGCTAGATTAACTAACCTTAGAGAAGAGAGTATAATATAACCTAACTACTTAGCGTAGGCTTAGCGTATACATAACTCCTACG
>NW_019716283.1:233482-236627 GCF_900074925.1 Ramularia collo-cygni | reverse complement strand
AGCTATACGTAGGAGGATTTCTAATCGTTCGTATATAATACCGTCGGGGACCCTACGAACCGCGCGCTTAGCGTTACGCTTAAGTACGAAAGGGTTCGACAAAGCTAGGATTAAACGGTAAAGTAATTCGCCCTTAAACTAGAAGTACTAGAGAGTTAACTAGACTACACGTAAGCGTAGCTCGTACGTTAGTTCCTCGCTAAGCTAAGACTAGCTCTCCGTTAGGAGATTATTAAGTTATACTCTATACCTATAATAAGRGTAGAGATAGTAGCGCTAGTAAGGCGTATTAAAGCAGCCGATAAGGGTAYRAGCGTAYAGCTTACGGGTACTAAGCGCGGTAATTATAAGTTTTAAGACTATAACCGTAGTAGTAGTAGACTATATAAGAATACTTATAATCGTAATAAGGAACGTAAACCTAAGTCTAACCGTAGTAGCGAGTAGCCTTTACGTAAGCGTAAAGAAGGCGCCTATTTAGACCTAAAGTGCTCTAACTATAGCCGTACCGGCTATACTAATAAGATATATTAGGCTAAAGGCGGCGGCGTAGAAGGCTAAGGGCCGAGTAATATACGGAGTAAGGTTACTATAGTTATTACGGAAAAAGTAAAGGACTCCGAGAAAAAGCTTAAACTCTAAGTCTAAAGCTATTAAGTAAGGTCGAYATACACCTAGCGCGCTACTAGCKCGGCGTAGTCGAAACGAAGGTAGGACTAATATAGGTCGACTACCTACTAGACGATRTAGCCGATATTAACATTATATCGAGAGAGTTCGTACTTCGAGCCGGCTTACTAGCGAGAGTAGATGCGCTATTGCTATCTATATCCTCCTTTACCGGAGAACTAGGTTACTACTACGGAGCRCACGTTATACGCCTACGTATCGTAGACTCGGAAGGAGTCGAACGAATAACAGAAGTAACCTTCTATTTATACGAAACTCCGAAGCCCGAACTAATATTAGGCCGCCCCTAGCGACGTATATAACGTATAATCGTCGATAGCGCTACGGATGCGTAGCGCTTTAGTAAACTAAACTCTAGTCGAATTAAGGTTATTAATCTATAGGAGTTTTACCGTAAGATATAGGGYAAGYACRTAAGGGTTCTCGTAGTAAGCGTATTACGTACTAGCGAAATCCTTAGTAGGTCCGAACTTCCGGAGGAGTTTAAGGTATATTACGATATGTTCTTTCCTACGGATAAGGCGAGGCGTAAGCTCCCCGACGACGTAGAGTACGCTATCGATTTAAAGCTAGGTAAGAAGCCGCCCTTTAAACCTCTCTATTATTAGTCTCCGAAAGAGCTAGCGTAGCTATAGGAGTATATTACTAAAGCGACTAAGAACGATTAGATCGAGCTTAGTAAAAGCGAGGCGGGTGCGCCTATCCTATTCGTTCCGAAAAAGGATAGCTTACTACGCTTATATATAGACTATCGCGGCTTAAACGAAATTACGATTAAGAACCGCTATCTACTTCCCTTAATTAGCGAGACGCTTAATCGACTTAGGGGTAACGCATTCTTTACTAGCYTAGACCTCTCGGCTACGTATTATCGYATTAAGATTAAGGCTAGCGATCGCTAGAAGACTACGTTTCGYACGCGTTACGGACACTTCTAATATAAGGTTATACCTTTTAGACTATATAACGTACTAGCGACTTTTTAAGGATATATTAACCGAGCCTTATCGAGGCTAGTCGATATAATCTACGTCGTTTACTTAGATAATATTCTTATCTATAGTAAAGACCGAGCGTAATACTAGCGTAACGTATACGCCGTACTCGATAGGCTAAGGAAGTTTTTGTTAGAAAGTGCAGTTATAGAATGGCTGTACATCTAACATAACAGAGAGCTAAGTGGCTATAAGGTCACATAACTCTATGTGGGGTAAAATCTCTTCTTAGGAGATAGAGACACATCTCTAGATAGTCAACTTAATTAACACATTAGTTCCTACTTTTAAGTACTGCCTATCGGAGACAGTAAGCTAGTTAAAGATTAAGTTACTCTTATACTCCACCTCTAAAATTCCGCGAACCTCCGACCTATATCTACCCGGATTTTTAACAGGTTATAAGCCCGGGTTTGCCGAAGGAAAAAGACCTTAACCTTAAAGTAGTAAAGGTWTCTCCTACCTTATAAAGCTAATATAGAAAGGACACTAGTTTCTAGTACCCTATCTTGTACTACTAGGAGTTTTAATAGCAGGTTAGACAAGAAGAAAACATAGAAGACAGATTAGTTCCTAAGGGTTTAGAACATTTAACTATTAGGACTAAGGGATTGTCTAATAGCTATAAGGAGTAGAGGACTCTAAATCCAAAGCCTTAAAACACATATACACCCTTTACTTTACTACTAAAGCCTTAGTAGGACTAAGCTATTTATATACTAAAATAGAGGAAGAGAAGGACAGTTAGACCTATATTAGGATTCCAATCCTAATAAGAGAGAACTAGAAAAGATAGTTTAAACTATAGAGGGACAACCTAGAAGGAAAAGGCATCTTCTATAACATTAAGGGATTAATTAACCTAGACAATTTATTACTCCTTAATCTAGATACTAGGGTTGTAAGAATAGCTAGCTAGCTAAACTTTTAAAAGGAGAATGCTAAGTGTAGGTATAAGCTAAGATTAAGAGTTAGCTTAAATAAAGCAGATAAGATTTAATTATTAATAGATATAAAGATAGCTGCTAAAATGTAGCTCTTCCTCTAGAAGAAGTATAGCAAGGTACTTATAGTATATACTATATTAATAGTATAACAACTTATAAACTTTAGAATAGGAGAGGAAGATATAGTAAGATTAGCTTAGGTACAGATTAGTTTAATAGTAAAGAGGATTGCAGAGGTTAATAAAAGGGAGTTATATATAAAAGAACCTAAAAGGAAAATTAGGATCCTTCTTTTAGCACTCCCTCCTAAGTTTAAATTAACTAAGAATGCAATTATAGCCTAGCTAATGCTTACTAGGAACTATAAACAGATCCTACTTATCCTTAAATCTTAGGAAGTAAGGGACCTCTATTATAGGGAGGACTTTACAATAGTAGCCTTTAGAAGGACAAGAACATACTTCCTCTATAATAGATAATACTTTATATAAGATTATCTATAGCTAGGAAAGG
>NW_019716283.1:100053-226869 GCF_900074925.1 Ramularia collo-cygni | reverse complement strand
TATCGAGCAGCGGTTATTAAGGGAATTAAACCCTCGCCCTTCTAGGTACGGCATTTAGCCTACTAGAAGGAGGATAAAGTTCCGAAAGCGGCTACTTCCTATATAGCTAGTTTAACTAGCCGGCTTTTATATAAATAGCCCGAAGGTTGCTTAGAAAATAGGCACTTTACTATATAGAGTCTACGGACCCCGAGCGCGACGCATGTAATGCGCGCGCGCCTCTATTTCCTAAGACCCCGAACTAAGGCTAGTTCGTATAGGGGAAAGGAGGTAATTATAAGGGCCGTATAAGAGCCCTTATAATAATAGGATTAATAGAGGTAGCTAGATTAACTAACCTTAGAGAAGGGAGTGTAATATAACCTAACTACTTAGCGTAGGCTTAGCGTATGCATAACTCCTACGTATAGCGCACATTTAACCTACAAGAATTAGTCTTATCTCTAATCGAGTAATTACGGGTGTCTAATATATTACTACATCTTTACCCTTATAAGCGGAGCGAGTTATAGGCCGCCCTTAGTTAGGCGCCTAGCTCGTACGCGATAGTAGGATACTACGTTTCTTTATTTAATACTAGGGTTATCGGACGTACCCTACGTCTATACTAGCGCTAGTAAATTAAGCCTTCGGATACGGTAGAGGTTAACTAGAGGAATTTATAATAGTTTTAATAATAGTTTATTTAATAGGCTTTATAGGGATCCTACGTCTACCTATCTGCTATCTTTCTTACTAATAGTCCACGAGGCCGTAGACTCTTCGAAGGGGGGGGATTTTAATAGGAAGGCACTACGGACCCCACTTACCTTACTTTAGCTTTAGTTCGATAGTGACTCAATCCATGACATGATCGACGATACTATCACGCCTTCTCTTCTCGTGAGCGATGTCACAAATCAGCGCAGCTTATCATGACATTGTGCAATTGAGTCTCTTCGTGAAATCGGACCACGTCTATCGCCGCAGAGGTTGTAAGGACAACGCGACAAGCCCGTGCTCTGCACACCACATTCCGATACGGATAAGATGATGCTACATGTACTCGCCCCATCGGATACGGCGGATTCGAAAGGAAAGAAAAAGAGCCTTAAATAAGGTAGACAGACTGGCGTCGAGCAGCGCACATCTTATGTGCGACACCTTGAAGCTGTGCAAATGCAAGCTTCGCAGGACATCGGACAAGGTTTCTACGCGAGATAGTTCGATGCGACGTCGGCACTGTCATCTTCTAGCAGGATCGATCCTTGATATAAGGCACACGGTCGCTGTCCACCTTCGACGCGCTGGGAAGGTGCACCAGCGCGAACTCGGAAACCCGGCTGTGACCTGCACGCTCTCAAGGAAGCTTACGAAGGAGCCATCTGGACCGTGCCTTGGTCAAAGCCCATTGACCTTCGTTTTACTGTTGCGTGGGTCGATTCGGTCTCGTCGAGTGACTTGAGCTCAGCACTGTGCGTTTCCGCTCTTGCTTCCACTCGAACCGTGTAAGCTATGCCTCGTACGCCTATGCATCATCATCTAGCTTTCACTTCCAGAAGCCGAGGAAGCTGCGCAGGCCGTCGCACATTTGGCGGCGCCCTGCGTATCTACCGTTCATCGTGGCCGCAGCCTCTGCTATGGCCAGAACATACTCAGGACTATCGGCGGATACCGACAGTACTGGTGTTCTTGCCCTTAGTACGGTGACCAGAGCACAGGACTTCTCTCATCCGCAGCGGGATAATGACCGCTGCTGGTGAACGAGTGAAGGGACCCAAAATCTTGCCAAATTCATGTTTCCACGGTATCTGCGGCCTCCCCCGCCAACAACGCAGCTTGTTCAACCAGTCCTTTGATTTTGATGTCTGGCTGTGATCGCGAGCCGGGGAGGGTGAGAATGATCGAGTTTCACGGCATCTTTATTTTCTCCTTGTTTTCCTAGGGCGAGTGCTTGAGTGACGCGAATTACTTCCTTGGGCTTGTAATAAAAAGGGGGGTATCACCGACCGTTGAAACGTGCTCACCATTAACTCCAAGGCCGCCTCCATCCAATTACTCCATCTGAGTGGTCAAGCAAACGACACAATCTCGCGCGATATGCGAATCGAAGGGAAACATCAACTTGATTCGCGATATAGCTCTGCAAAATCGCCCTACATCTCTGTTCTTCGCTGCCAACTGGACGGTCCGAAAAGAAACTGTGCTTGGGATAACATCTCACACAACGACAGACGCACGAGCTCGAAAAGGAAGTGTTCTCGCCCCATTGTCAAGAACGAGGGACATGCGCAATGCTCATGGTCCCCGTGTGACTGCAGGACGGAGGCATTTTCCGCAATGTTCTGTGCTGATCTTGTCTTCCGCCATCTCGACCAGCATTGTTTTGCAGACGACCCACCGTATCGGACTTTGTGATCTCAACGAGATGAATTGCGAAGCTACGCTCACCAGATGCGGCAGGGTAGTTTTCTTTGCTTATTCAAGGACGCTCCCTAGTTCTCTAGGGAGCGAAGGAGCCTCGAGGAAGTGACTTGATGGAGGAAAATGGAGAGGTCTTCGTAACAGAGATGGCGAAAAAATACAAATCTCACACGATGGACATGTTTGATCTTCCAAGACGACAATCCCATCAAATTTGAGTCTTTCATTCAGTGATCATTCTTCAGCATCAAGTGTTGAAGAGATGACTCGTCTCCCAAGACAACTGTTTATCGTGATACAGCAGGGAGTCCCAGTTGCATGTCGTTCGTCAATTTTTGACTCTTGGGTGCGCTCTCCGCTCACCGTCAAAATTTGATTGGCACAAAGCACGTCTTCGACCGACAGCAGGAAACCGTTGCACGTCGGAGCGGCGGAGAGGTATTCCGGTTTGGTAGCACACTGTTTCTCTCCCCGTTTAATCGCATGTTCATCATGCGCCTCGAATTTCAGGCACACCACGTGGAGACGGCATGGCTTCCATGAAAAGCAAAATCTGGTACCGGGAGCGGGTTCAAACGCTTCCAGGCACAAACCACCGAGGCACCGTTGTTCCTGCTCCACCATTCATTTACAACAAACGGTACCTTTACAGGCCTTCTCGCATTTCTGCGGCTGGTATGTTGTCAGCGCTAATGGATGTTCATCGGACGTCTCATCTGATGGTTCGAGCGGCCGCTCATGTGAAGCATATCCACGGCGCTGAGGGCGACTGCAGATTGAGTCTCCAGTTTCTTGCATATCGGGATTCGTCTAATCCACTGGGAGACTAATCTGGGAATACTACACATTCTGCGGTACATGCTGCGTAATGACACGCCGAAATACCTCTCCCTTTATCTGATCCCGCTGCTGTGTTGTTTCGCTATGCTTCCAGAGGCCTTCTGCGTCTGATTAGAGATTGAACTCGCGAGAATGCCCAATGAATGACTGAGTGGCACCCTGGCTCATCAGTCTGGTAAGCCGGCCGCGGTAGCTAGGCGGCAGCTTGCCAGAATGATGCGTGCCTTCCTGGAGAGTAATCCCACAACGCCGTACAGTATGGCGATTGCCTCGTGTTGTGCTGACCAGAGTAATTCCCGAGTGCTCCGTCAACGCAAGCCCGCAAATCTGATCTCTAAGCTCCTATTCAACGGTCAGAAAGCACACCACTCAAGGAGAGATAGCCACTTACAGCAGGAAGGTCCAGGAATCTGAATGGCTTGATGGGTTTGGTTTCCTTGGCTTTCGGCGCCACTTTTGCCTTCTTGGACTGCTTGCCATTCGACTGAGATGAAGTCAGAAATTGCGGGAAAGTGTGACAGATTGAACGTACATGACCGTTGAAGGATCCGTCAAGGTCATTGCTGTCCAGCCCATCGTCCCGGTGGCTATCGACAGTGACGTCCTTTCCGGCGTCTTGATCGCTCAGAGCATAGTCGAGCGACTCGTAGTAGTCGTCGGCAAGGTAAGAAGCCACCTGAGTGCGCTTTCACTTACTGGTGCGGGGCACCGATACTCGTGCGGCAGTCATGACTACCGAAGAGGACGTGTTGATGGAGATCAAAGGCAGGATTGTAAGGTATTGAAGTTCGGATGGTGTCGGAGTAAAATCAAATGGGAAGCCACGCCAACCTAACGAGAGTAAAGTAACTTTTAGGCACCAGTCTACTAGGTACACGCGATCAATCACGACGTGTTCTGAAAGGTGCGAAATAATACATTATCTTTTCCCATCAGGGATTTCCAGACGCGATTTCCAGACGCAAAGAATCCTTGGGCATCTGGCTTCCGCTGCAAGCCAAAAAGACGCTACATCGCGGCTTCCATTCGCATACGTCTGCACTGGAGTAGAAATAATTCTCACCCCTCCTGGAAATGTGAACTGACCTGGGGGTCGGTGTGGAGGCTCTGGGTGTCTACTGGGCACGTCCCTCCTCAGCTGCCGACGCTTCATCAGGACTGCTCCAGTGCCTGTTCGTCTTCCACTGAACCCGAAGTCAGTCGCTCATATACGCCTATGACAAGAGCATAGATGCAGAGCGAAAGGCGTCTAGCAAAGCGAGAGCTCTGTGGCATGGTGCATGCGAGCAGAAACAAGGATGCGAGAATGCCCGCTCCAGACTGATGTATGGCGGCCGAGCGGCACTTCTTCGTGGACGAGTGGACGGGGCAATAGACACTGGCATTACCAGGCACAGACGCTCCTATCTTGCTCTTCGTGAGCCAACGGCGCTCAGTCTCTGCGACTGTTGTTCTCGAACCATGACTTGACTGCAGAACTGCCCTCACGGGCTGTGAGAAAGACTGCGATTGGCCTGTTAGCCACAGCTCCAGTTGCGTCTGACGAATCACCCACGCTGCCTCTCGCTCTCGTCCAGTCCTCGAATGAAGTCTGTGTCTTGGACATGTCGGGTATTCTGGGCTCGATCTGCAATCTCCATGGCTCGTAGCTTAAAGGTCTACCATTGGTCAGCACAGGATCGCATCGAGACAAAGCTCAGAACCCACATCATTCAAAACGTCGCCGACTTCCTCATCCTCGAACAACTCCAGCATCCTTTCCCCAAGTCCATAAAAGCGCTGCGCCTGAGCACGAATGTCTACAGACTTGGGATCAGCCCGGAGAGCGTTCATCACGCGAGGTCCTAGAGGAGCAGGCATATCGAGAGACGCCAGAGAGCCAGATGATGGCCCAGCAGGCTTCGAAACGGCCAGCATTTCAGCTAGCCAAAGCGGAAGTTCCAATTTGGTGCCATTATCGATGACAGAGCCATTGTTGAGAGGTGTCAACTGAGGCACTGTGAGCTCAAATGTGCAAGGTGCCTTTTGAGAGTCGGTGAGGATGGCATCCGGAGAGTAGTACGAAGCCATTGTGAGACGAGTGAGACGACGCGACCTCGACGCGTCGAGCTTTTGACGTCGAGTCTCCGACGTGTCGATTGTCGGGTGAAACTTGTCCGAGCAGAACCCGAGTAATGGGGTCGTCAGAGAAGCCCAGAATGTGACGAAGCGTGACTTGTAGTCGTCTTCGGCGTGACAGCCTGGTACATGTGGCGATGGTAATCAGTTGATGGGCGCTTGCGTGGATTCTTCTGCCTGGGATGCTGAGCACAGTACAAGAAGATCCACAGTCGCCCAAGTGGCGGTTGGCCCTCGCACAAAAGCGGGATTGTCTTGAGGTCCTCTTCTCTTTCTCTGTTATTCACTGTGTCTTAAATCTCCAAAAAGGATAGCACTTGCAGTTTGCCCGTGTTTGTGTCGTGGTGTTCGTCGGTTGCCGCCGCTCGGCTTGAAGCTTTCAAACTTCCGTCGACATCATCACCACAAGCTGCACAACACATTGCATGCATCTCTTCAGTGTTGTGCTACCCGCTTGCATCTCAACACCACCTCTGCAGCTTCCCGTCGTCAGCTTCTGACTGCCGAGCACACACAGATCATCGATTCTTCAGCTCAATTGTATTGCGCATCATCTCTCGACACCGCCGACCCTCGGGAGCTATTGCCGATCACATTCATCGAGAGGTGCTCGTGTGAGCAGATCAACTGGCCCAACGATCCACCATCATCACCCGATTACCACCACGATCATCCGCGACAGCACGACAACTTGTTGCAAAGCTCCTCCCGCTGTCGTAAAGTCGCCACTACCAATGACACGGCGAGTGACCGCCACGAACTTTTCACAATGACGGCGGAAGGTGCAATTCACGATCGCGTGTCCGAGCTATTGGGCGCGGGCAACGGCCCTCAGAGCAATGGAAGCAGTCACGATGATTCACGCGCAACATCGCCTGGCGCTGTGGCTCGCAGCGATGGAGAAAGCGACGCTGAGCGCCTGGGGCGGACACGGGCACGAGTGTTTCCTTACCAGAGATACCTGCCCTACGAGACGGAATCATTGGAACAGCGAGAACAGGACATGGACGAAATGATCAAGCATCTCTATGTTTCCATTGCTGCAGGCGACTTCATACCAGGCGCCGTGCACTGGACCAAGGAGATTCGTGGCTGTATGGCTCTCAAGTTCGACCTCACAAGAAAGCAACGCATATCCTTGGTGAAGCTTTATTATGAGCTCGCCCTTGCCCCGGGCTTGGAGTACGCGGCACAGGAGCGTTTCGCCAGCATGTTCATGGTCCTCACCAAGCGAAAGCACTACCTACGACCTGTCAAGGACCTCATTCTGGACTGGCGGCCTCTTTACAAGGAGATTAAAGCGTTTGTCCTGCCTTCGGAAAGCAGCACACAAAACCCCAACGTCAGCAAGAGAAACATTCGCACACTCACAAAGTTGTGTACCTTTGCGCAGCTCTTCTTCGACCCGGCGGAGACACCGGCCATGCTGGAGGAGTTCTTGCCGTTCTACAGCATGTCCTTTGCAGAGCACGCGTTTGTKGTGGTCGGACTATTCAATCTGATGTTACCCACCACTCCGGCCCCAGAGGGTGACGTGAGCCTCATGCCACAGCACTACCTCCCGACGTTCTTTCATCTCTGGTCGACGGTCAACAGATCCGCGATGATGGATGCGCGTTTTCTCGACATCCTCTCCCGTTTGGCTAGAGACTGTCTTGGGGCACACCAAGTACCGTTTGGTGCGTGTGGTATCTACACAGAGGAGCAGTCATCGTTGATATTCACGGCTGTGCTGAGATTGCTTGAAATTCCCGTTGGACAAGCCACGACGCCGTACAGTGCACACGTCGATGTCGCCGTCGGCACAGGCTTGTATCTGGAGAGAGATCCACGAAAGCATCCGCATTCGCATTTCATCGCGAGGTGGATAGTCATGTCTCTTTCGCCGCACTGCCTGGAGGTCAACAACCTAAAATCCACATTACACCAGCTTGAAGGGCTGATACAGGGCATCGAGACATTCTTCCATCCTTCGAATTCTGGATCATGGACCAAGTCTCTATCGCAACTGGTATATTACCTCGCCGACTTCTTCGTCATGCGCTGGAACCGCGAGCAAAGTGGCGAGTACGATATTCCGGAGGATCGCAAGCTGACGCCCGAAGTCAAGCGCCGATTTGTGCTTTGCCTGAGAGACGTGGTGTTCATGGGAATATATGCGAAGAGTGGGACGGCAATGAACTACAGTCTTAGCACCCTTCAGAGCCTCGCATACCTCGAGCCGACGCTCATTCTTCCAGGCGCATTGCAGCGCATCTACCCGGCCATGCAGGGTCTGGTTGAAGTACATCGAACCGTGTCCTCCATTCGGGCATTGCAGATGCTAAGTCGAGTCATGTCCAAAACGCCTGGATTTCGGTGTCATTTGACAACATTGTTGGGACTCGCCCTACCTGGTGTGGATGCCAATGATCTGGACAAGACCATGCATAGTCTTGCCTTCATCCAATCAGTGTGCTACAATATTCCTCTACACGATCTCACAAAGCAGCGCAAGGTTGAGCATGGCGAGCTCAACGGAGACCAGGAGATGTCTGACACTGGTGGGGATTTCGCTGCGCAGGAAGGAGGCACCGGACCCGCTGTTGAATGGATAACAAATCAAGTCGCGCGTTTCGAACAGGAAGGCCCCGGCATCGAGATCGATTATGCGTCCGAATTGGACGCTGAAGACGAAGCAATGCTCCTCAAATCGTCCACGGCTGGTTTCGCGGAGTTCCTCATCAGTTTCCTTGGACGCGTTTTCACCTTGCTACAGAACTTGCCTGATCCAGCGAGGGTTAAGAGCGGCGGGCCCGAGGAAAATGTAGTCAACACATTGCCGGCCGCATTCGGTCCTCTGCTTGCCAGTTTGAGTCCCGAGCTCTACGACGTTGCGTTGGAGCAAATCGCCCGATTTGTATCAAATCATGTCGTACACCAAGCGCGAGATGCCATGGCCTTCATCTGTAATGCTCTGGTCAAGATCTCACCCAAGAAGGCGCTCCACCGTCTACTGCCGGGCTTAATAGCTAGCATCCGGACCGAGATCACCGAGGTTGGCGCTGGTTCGACCCGTACAATGGGCAGTGAGATTCTTCCCAGAGATAGGGCGTTGATTTGGCATGTCTCTCTGCTAAGCATGTGTGTGGTGCACGTGGGAAGGGACGTGCTCGACTTCCAGGACGAGCTTTTCGACATTGCAGCTTTCATGCAGGACAACTGTATTGGAATTCCCCTGGTGCACGTATCGAACTTTGTTCATCACCTGCTGCTCAACCTGACAGTAACCTACACGGTCGACTACTCTCTGTATAACCAGGCAGACCTCGAGAAATGTCTGACGGAGAACAGCTGGGGTTGGAATGCGGACCCATCAACTTTGGACATCAAGTGGCATGTACCTGTCCAAGAAGAGATTGATTTCGCTGTTCGATTGTTTGAAGCGCAATGCGGACGTGCGCTGAAGGCTTTGAACGACCTGGTTTCGGACACTGCGCCTGTGAAGCGCGACGGGGTCGGTAAAGACTGGTCTGATGATGTTTCGAGTAACCTCGTGCTGCTGCGCTTGGTCATCTCGGGGATGTCTCGCCTCTTCCGCTCGGACGACAGCACCGTCACGCCTTATGTGTTTACTGATTCCAGTGCCGCAGGCAGCAAAGTCGCTTCTATCCACGCTGGCGATCTTGAGCTAGACGAGTTGCTCGACGATAGCGGGCTTGATCTCGTTGAGCCCGAAGAGGAGAAAGTCAAGCGTACATTCCGATACCCGACAGGCTACCCATTGGAAGTTGGAAGCACCCAGTATCAGTCGATTCATCAGCTGCGAAAGACAGCAGGAGAGACGCTCCACAAGGTGCACGCTTTCCTCGTCAAGAACCAAGAGGATGATGTGCCTTGTTTCAATTCGCTTTACACTGCATATCGCTCATGGTTTGTTGACGTTGGCATAGAACGCTCCGCGCATGTCCTCGATAGACTTACCCGCTTACTGGGTGCCGACATCCATCCTTTCAAGTTTTCTGGAACGAGAAAGCAGTACCCACGACCGCTGCTTGTGAGGAGAGCAAATCTTTATCACTTTCAACGCCTGCGATACAATGAACACACCAGAGCCGCTTCAGATCTCGACAAATTGCTCATTCTTGATCTTGCACATTCGAGCACGTCAGTGTACACGGACATTCGACGCACAGCGCAGTCGGCAGGCGAGCAGGCAATGAAGAGTATCATTGGTGCCAAGCCTCTGATAATCCCGACCCTCCTTGATGCCATGGAGGATGCCCTGAAAAAGGGCGAGCATCCGAGAATTAAAGGCGCTGTCTTCTCGCTTCTGTTCGGCAGTCTTGCAAAGCCGATAGGAAGGAATTGGAAATACGCCCCGCGCATGATCAAATTGTACATTCAAGCATCGGAAACTGACCGGCCGAGCATACAAAAATTGGTGGCTCAATGTAGCTTCACCATCCAGGACATGGTCAAAGCAAACGACACCATGGTCATTCTCGACGAAGCAACGCTGGAAGACGCTTGGCCTGAAGATTGTGTGGCCGTCTCGAGAACCATCGCGTCCACCAGGGAGGACGCCAAGGCTCTCGTCCCCAAGAAGAAAGCGGGCATCGTCAAGAGACGTGGTGTGGTGGAGCAGCGCAAGGCTGAACTGGCGGCCGAGCTCATCCAGAGTGTTAACAACAGTCACTGGAAAAAGGCGAGCCGGACTGCTGTTATGGCCATCGGTCTCGACTACCGCTTTGCGACCATTTCGTCCGACAGCATGCTGGATCTCATAGTGAAGGGAGTCATCGACCAGCATCCACAGCTCCGGACGCTATACGCGTCCGCGCTGAATGCGATTTTTAATTTGACGCAGACGAGAGCACTGGTTGGGCACAAGTACGAGAATTACGTGCTTGATGATCAGAACGACCCCGACGCAGTTTCGGTCCCAACGGCTCCTGAAGATGAGACCTGGACTCAACGCTATCTTGAGTCATTTGCGAAGCCCGAGGCAGAAGCATACATCGACAGCGACTATCCTGGCTGGTTGGTCTGGCAAAAGACAATGCGCGGATTCCGAACTGGTCCAAGTCGATTAGAGTATGATGACGTTGAGAAGGCTGCCCGCCGTAAGATGGGACAGCATATCGATCGCAACTGGCTTTCGACATATTTTGGCTACATGAAGCAAGAGCCCCGTGACGGCGCCGATAAATTCCGCATCTCCAGCTCCATGATTGTCGCATATGCGATGGATCTCATGGCCGATGGTCTCACCCAAGTGACATTCGAAGACTTCAAGGATCTCACAAAAGCGGTGTATGGTAACGGCTCCGACAAGCATCAGCACCGGGCACTGTCCGAAATACTGGGAGCTATGCTTTCGAGTTCGGAAGACTTTGCGCCAGAATTGAGGACTGCCATCTGGGACTTTGCATTCCCCATCGTTCGTCGAGTGTTCAGTGATGGCTTGACGCCGGAGAACCAGTCCTATTGGACATCATTCGTTGCCATCATTGTCAGCGGCAAGGATCCACGCCRAGCCTGGCCTTTGATCGACTGGTTGGCGGGCTTTCGCCTCGACATGCAATCAAGTGCGGCCTTCAAAGAAAGTTCAAAGATCACACTTTTGCAGCAGACTGTCACCGCGGTCGGCTGGCACTTCCAGCTTGATCGCCCAATAGTACAGGACATGTTGGAGCACCTCGACCACCCGTACAAGAGCGTTAGAGAAGTAATGGGTAACACCCTTGCCACCATCTTCCGGACGAGATACCACGAGTCGTACAAAGACGTCCCCACTCTGCTGGATGCGCAAAGAGCGGCGTCATCGATTGGCACCCGACCCTATCAACCGACCGAGGAGTTTTCTGGCATTATGAAGAATGTCCTCGAGCGTCTTGAACAGTGGCGCCTCCAACGTCCCGCTGGTACCCAAACACCCACTGCGTACACGCAAGGGAGCAAGACGGTTCTTCTTTGGCTAGAGGGTACTCTCAACAACTACGACTGTACCTCTCTCGTACCATTCTTCCCAGGTCCTTTCATGGAAGAGCTACTCCACATGATGGACATCAAAGAAGACCCTGAACTGCAAGCACTCGCTTACCTCGTCTTCCGCCACTTGCCCAACATCCCGCACCGCGCCGGCGAAGACAAAGCTTTCGTTGCTTCCCTGGTCAAGATTGGACGGCAAGCACACTCATGGCATCAGCGGCTCCGAGTCCTTATCAACATCCAGGTCATCTATTTCCGTAGTCTCTTCCTGCTGCCGGAACAGCAGGCCGAGGATCTTTTCAAGTGCGTGCGCGAGATGCTTCACGATGCGCAGCTTGAGGTGCGGGTGGGCGCTGCTCTCACGCTTAGTGGCATGGTGCGATGCTCGCCCGTCGACTTCCGCAATAAGAAGGTGGAAGATCTGAGGAAGCACTTTGCCAACATGCTCATCAAAAACCCGCTGCCCAAGCGTAATAGAGACGGCCCAAAGGAAGACAGCACCAACGCTGCAGCCCAGGAACAGAACAAATTGGTGCTTACGCGTCACGCCGCCGTACTTGGCCTGGGTGCGCTCGTACAGGCGTTCCCATACACCTCTCCACCGCCGAGGTGGCTGCCTGAAGTACTCGCAACCCTGGCAGGACGGGCTGCAAGTGACCCCGGGATGGTGGGCAAGAGCGTCAAGACTGTGCTGAGTGACTTCAAGAAGACGAGGCAGGATACCTGGCATGTCGACATGAAGGCAAGTCATCTCCACCAAATTCCATCTCCCCATGACAAAACTAACACTCACTAGGCTTTCACTCTGGAGCAGCTCGAGGACCTAGAAGGCGTGTTGTGGAAGAGCTACTTTGCGTAGGTAATGCGCCGTGCTACATCAGCATCATTGTGCGAGAGTAGGGCGGGTCTGGATGACATGATTGTCACAAGGGTGGACTGATAGACATAGAATGGAGTAGTGGGGAACATGTCGTATCCTGGCGTTTGAGCGGCATTGCAAGGCGTATGTACTATAGAGTGTCTGTACGCGACTCAAGATCATCACGACATATCGAAGTTCTCTGGCAACGTCTTGTTTTAGCCAGGCTCGGGAGGCCTTTCAACTAGTTGCGGAACGATGCAGTGAAGGGATGTTCGTACGAGTCAAGTTAGCGAAGAGGCATCATGGCGTGAACAGTGATAAGATGCTGCAAGTGCGACGAACCAGCACGGGGAACAAGGATTTGTGATGTATGTGCCCCAAAACTGCTGTGTTTGTCTTGAAGCCTACCACGGGTCGTCAGTATATTGGATGCTGTCATCGATGAAAGTGCATGTACTGGTGCGGCTACCCGCTTAGAACTACTTCCTCCTCCCATCATACAGTTTCCAGCGACACGGACACGGACAACATGACTGCCGCAATCATCGCCTTGCTGCCGGGAACGGAACGGTATCTGGCAGTCGTTCACAGCCTTGATGGATTTGGCTGTCGATTGAGGCAGGCAAATGCTTGGTTGCTCTGAAACCTGCATGCTCGCGGCGCCCGGGAGCTCCAGTGAGGCGGAGGCGATGCTGCATGGTCGAAAGTCGATGTAACCGCCGGGTTGCGGGCAACGATCCGAATGATCGCAGACAAAAGGCAACCTCATGAGGCCGCTCGGTCATGAGTCTTGAGCATGCATGCGTATACAGCACAGCACCAGGGCAGGATTGAGACACATTCGAAGGACGAACGCAGGACGGCATAAAAAGACATTCCGCATCCTCGCAGCGCAGATGGAGAATTGCCAGTCAGCACGACAGAGACATCCTTGCCTGTGATTCAGGAACCCGCGAGGATGGCGTATCGTCCTCTTGACCACGGTTACCACTACCGCGAACACGAGCACGAACAATTCGACGCGTGCCCGCCCCTCCCACCACGACGTTATGAACATCCATACACCTATTACGACCGCCCACATCCCTACGACGACGAATACAATGTGAGAACGTCGCGTGCTCGTGACTCGAAGAAGCACAGGACAAGCCCGGATGAAAAACATCAGAGTCGAGAACGGAATGTGAACTTACTCGGCCGGCCAATCCCAAGCGTCTTTGTCGATTGTCCTGTGGTGCGATCAATGAACCAAAGTGCTGCGCTATGCGATCGTGTCGCTGTCKGGGTCAATGATGTGTTCTCGCGTTTGGACAGCGATGACTATACCTATCATGATTTGCTGGAAAGGATGAAAGACACATCGTTGAGAGAGGGCAAAGATGACACCAAGCGTGAAGACCAGACTCGCGGTATCGTTGACTTTCGCAAGACGTGGTTATATGCCAACTCGCGGCTACCGCCTCACCTGCTCCCGGTGAAGCTCTATATCCCGACCTGGCAGATTATCTGTATGGCTGCAGAAGCTTCGCTAGACGTGTATCGGCGTCCGCACAAAGGCGAGAAAGAAGACTTTGTAGAGGCAGACTGGCGGCAAGGGACCAAAACCATGGTTGTCAACAGTCGGAGGATGGATGAGCAGAATGTCATCGTGATCGCGATCAGAGGCAGCAAGTGGAACATTGTCGACTGGGGGGTCAATTTCAGGCCCGCTCCTTCTGAGCCTACCGGGTTTCTTGACGATGCCGGGAACGCATGTCATGCTGGATTCCTACAAGTCGCGCGAGCGATGGTCGTGCCCATTGCTGCCAGACTTCGGCATCTGCTGGAAACAGAGCCCTCTCGGTCGCCCAGCTCGTTGCTCCTTACGGGCCACTCTGCCGGCGGCGCCGTAGCAAGTTTGCTGTACATGCACATGATCTCTGTCACGTTAGAGTCTGAGCTGAACATCCTTACCGGATGCTTCAAGCGCATCCACTGTTTGACCTTTGGTGCCCCTCCTGTAACGTTCCTCCCTCTCCAGCATCCCGTTTGGAGCAAGAACATCTTCTTGGCTTTTGCCAACGAGGGCGACTGCGTCGTCCGAGCGAACAAGGCATACATCAGCACTCTTGTCAAAATCATAGCTGCACCTTCACCTCTTGCAATGTCTCGCAGTGGAGATGGGAAGCAGGGAAAGCAGGGAAAGCAAGGGCTGAGGCAACGCATTTCTCGGTCAGCGCTCAGTACTGCTGTTTCCACCGACGCAAAGTACAAGCCAATTTGGTAAGTCGAGCTGTTCGTAAGCGGACGTGAGCTCACACTATGTCATTTAGGTGGGAGATACCTCCGGCAACGCTCTCGAACGCTGGGCGCATCGTTCTACTACGAGAAAAGCCCATGGACCGACACGAGATCGAAGCCGTGCAGGTGACCGATGAAGAACTTCGCGATGTCATCTTCGGAGACCCAGCGATGCACTCTATGGAGCTCTACAAGTCAAGGATTGATCGTCTTGCGGTCGCTGCTGTCACTGGGAGGCCAGCCGGATGAACACTCATAGATGCCTTATCTTTGATAATGATTCTCCAATCAGCAGCACTCGAGCTCGTCGAAGCTACCACCGGCTTCCGTCGTCCGGCGAGCCGCTCTGCCATTGCGCAGTACTCCGGCGGCCTTCAACACGGATTGCGCGTAGAAATTTTCATAGTCAAGCAGTGGCGAGGAACGTTAGTTGTAGCCAGCGTTGTTGCTGGCGGGGATCGAACGGCCGCTCGCTCATGAACAAGACAAAGCGAAGGTCCCGCATCAAATACCTAGCATGGGCACCGCTGCCACCGCCACTGCTGCTGCTGCATGTACCTTACAAACCCTCGGAGTCATCTCTGAGGTCTTATAATAAGCGCCTTCTGGCCATCAAATGAACATCCCGGATGGCATAGAGGTCCCGACAAGGTGTCCATCATTCGAGAGTCTGTTATGGATTTTTGTGGTGAATCATTTTCGATGAACCTTTGGTGAACCTTACGTCTCACAAATAGCTTTTATGCAACGAATGAAGCCACACTTACTCAGTTCATGCTGAATCCAGCAGAACTCTTTCACATGAAGAGTCACAGCCTCACACAGAAGCCACAAGATGACGTAAGCGCCTAGGCTCTAGTACATGTATCGTTCGTCTGCTACACATGCAACAAACTACTCTAGATCAGAAGTCCGAAACGATGCCGCTCACTGTTCTGAGCGATCATGACGTTAGCYGCATACTCCACTCCTTGGACAAGCAGGACATCGAAGCACTGCAGGAGAGCCTAGCGGATGCGCTACACTGGTATTCATCCTCCAGTGATGCAGTTGAYTGCTGCAGCGACTTCCAGCCTGAAAGAACACATCTAAAGCGGAAAGATGGCTCGACTACGCTTTTTATGCCTGCCTCGGGCATTACTGGTCAAGGCGTCAAGGTACAATTACATCGACTTCTTTAGCTTCATCTCCCGATGTTAACAAGAAAAGGTGGTCAATATAGTTCCTCCAGATACAGCCGGACTCCCCACTATTGCGGACAGTCAGAGTTTGAGCTCCGGGGACTCTCGCAGTTCGATCAGTTCGCAGTCTCGACAAGACTCTCTGGCGTCAATAGAGACATCGTCATCTGCTGTGCCAGCATCTGTGTCCGATGCGTCTGGGGGTCTCAGCAAGATGGGGATTGCATCAGGATCAGTATCGACCATTCGAGGCTCATTGACTCTTCTTGATAACCTTGGAAACACCACAGGTATGCTATAGAAGATAATTCCGAGATGCGAAGCTAATTGGTCAACAGGTCTCATAAACGCAGAAGAAGTCACGGCTTTCCGGACAGCGCTGGCGTCGACAATGCTTCTCAAAAAGCGCCACTCTGTACACGATGTCACTGTATTTGGCGCTGGTAAGCAGGCATACTGGCACATTCGACTTGCGCTACTGCTTCGAGGCCCCGAGATTCACCACCTCAATATCGTCACGCGAAACTTTGAGAGCGCACGGAAGTGCATCAGCCGTCTTTACAACCCTCAGCCAGACGATCCGGACTATGTCAATACCATCGGAAGTGGCTTCAACAGCAAAACGAAGAAAGAGATCCTCACGCCGTCACACACGGAGTACCAGAGACTTCTAAAGCAGTAAGTATTTAGCATTCCTGCGTCGCAAAAGTATGTGCTAATCTTCGATCTTTCTTCATAGATACGTTCGAGCAAGCAATGTGATCTTCTGCTGTACTCCATCCACAACTCCTCTTTTCCCCGGCACATATCTCACAAACCCCGAGGGACGTAAGAAGGGCAGGTACATCGCGCTGGTAGGAAGCTACAAGCCAAACATGATAGAGCTCCATCCAGACATCGTGCGGTATGCTGTTGCACCACATCACGAGCACAAGCACATCCATAAACGGCAGAAAGAAGGCGGCGCGATCATCGTCGACACCGTCTCGGGCTGTTTGAAAGAAGCGGGTGAGGTCATTCAAGCTAAGCTGGCACCCGATCAAGTCGTCGAGCTGGGTGAACTTTTCATGCTGAAACGAGATGCTGAGAAGCGGATGAAGGATAGAGGCGAGCAGGAAATGGAGAGCGGATGCAAGTTGCAGGAGAATTCTGGTTTGAGGGAGTGGCTGGACAAGGGAAATGTCATTTACAAGTCAGTTGGGTTGGGGTTGATGGATGTGACAGTGGGCAACGCACTCATCAAGTTGGCACGTGAGAGGGGCGTTGGAACGACCATTGAGCACTTCTGAGGAGTGGGAGGACGTTGGCGTTGCTTGCAATCAGACAGGGACGCTGATATGAGAAGCTATCCTCAGCACAGTGATGCTTTCGATTCCTTCACTACATCGTGAGCACTCCTGCCAGCTAGCAGGGTTCTGAAGATACCTTGCAGGTATCGTATTGAGAGCGCTGTCAAAAGCGCTCCTCGAAGCCATCTCTCTCGCTTCGTCAGCTTCAAGTCGTCTTCCCAGRTCTGCATCAGTGAAGGAATTCCATGAAACCACTCCTTGAACCTCTCGCTCTCCTCAAATGCCTGCCTGCCCTCCAGCTCCGACATCGCAACTCATCAAGTCAATCCATTCGTTCGTCAATATCCGACAAACTGTCCCAGCGGACGTGCGACTCTGATCATTTGGCAATCAAGTGGACATCGATAGTGCCCACAGTCCAAGTGCGAACACACTTTTTGCTCAACAATCGTAGTCGCCTCGCAGCGGCAGCAAGTCCACCGTCTGGGCCACTCCCACTCCATGTCTGGTCTGCTGGTCGATGGAAGAGTGGAGGTCCACTGATGGAGTCCTTTGGTGGAATCGTACCTGAAAACGTAGAAGGGATTAGCAATGTTCTAGACAATTCCAGTATGGTCCAAATATGCCCGAAGACATCTTTGAATTACCCTACATGTTTGTTGTCCTTCAGTTTACTTACATCGGCGGGCGAATCGCGACCTTCTGTGACTCATCGTCAATGGGTGGCGACGGAGCGCGGCTTCTAGCGAATTCGAGGCGCTCCTTCATGGTTGCGTGTCTCGGTGGCTGGTCCTGGTACCGTGGAGCTTGGATGTGTCTTTGTGGAGCTGGGATGAGCCTACTGAGGTTGATGGGTGAGACTGGACTCTGTTGTGGTGATTGAGACTCGAATCCATCCCTTCTCGCTGGGCTACGTGGAGGCAGCTGTGGGAGTGGGTTGTTGGGACTGAGACCTGGCGATGGGCTCAGCGCAGCCACGTTTTTGCGGATTTGGAGACTGCGAGGAACATCACTCGCCATGTTGCTGTCTTCGCCGGTGGTGACCTTGTAAGCGGTGTTGGGACCTTCAGAAGGCATCATGCTGGAGTCGTGCGAGTCTGCTCTGCTGTGCCGGCGGGAATGAGATCTCGTCTGCCTTTTGGTTGCCGGATCGCTGGCCTCGGTGCGATTGGTGCCGCCGTTGTCAGACTCCTTGGATGACGAAGTGAGGTTCTCCATTTCAATGGAAACCTCTGCAGACTTGCTAGGCAGCGAAGCTCGACGGCGCGGCTCGGTGCAGGTCACGACGCCAGTCTGCAAGTCGAGTGAGCGGCGAGAAAGACTTGAGCCAGTTCGGCGCTTTTGCAGCAGAGAGCGCGGTTCAGAGACGCGTTCGCTGCGGTCTTTGGTCGATGAAATGATGCTCGTGTCTTCCGGCGCGATGGAATGTACCGTCACTGACTGGCTGCCATCGAAGAGCTGCGAGTCGTCAGTACTCGTGGTTCTGGTCTTCAATCTCAATTTTGATGTGATTGTGAAGGGGAAGAACGGCATTTCGAAAGTTGAAAAGAGGAAATTCGCGGTTTAAGTAAGAATTCGACATTACTAAACGATGTGTGAGCAGATGGTTGTCTCAAATGTGGCCCAAAGTGAATGAAATCAACCGCACCTCACTTTCTGTCGCTTCCAGAAATCAATTGCAAACATATTGTCGGCGTGTATGTCTCCGAAAACACTACTCGACGCAGGGTACGAACGTGCGAATGWGCTTTACGAGATCAATGGCAAAACTGTTATGCATGTACGAGAAAGGTCATACAGTTCTGAAAGAAATGTGAGGTGCAAGTAGAGACTGGTTGAACCAACGGTAATACCAGCATCATCATTGTAATGCGAACCAAAACCTGACGCAGCGCCATTGCAATTACGCAATCTGAGATGTTTCGTACTGCACAAGGAGAGAAAAGAACCACCAGCATTTCCTCCTCACCAAAGTGCAAGGTGGTCAAGACTGCTTCCCGCGAAGAGAAGTTGATGATCAGATTGGATTACTTCGAAGCAGTGCTGCTCCTCGTTCTGTCAGGGAGAGCTAGAGACTAGTGATCCGTTTCCCAGGCTATTACAAAATGTCGCTTTCTCACATGCGGGGGAAAGTTTCGCGTCCAACTGACCTTGCTAGAGATACCATGGTCCACTGTACCTTCAGAAGCTGATTTACAGCACCATCTTTGCAGCAGTCCATGCTGCCAGACCGAAGAGACCAATCATGGGGAAGAAGGCGACTCCGAATCCTACTACTCGTCCCTTGCCGTTTTCCGCGGTGGGAGAGGTGTATCCGAAGGCGTACATCTATACAATGTAAGCTGCGTTCATGCAGGATCTGTCTCATTCAACTCACAATCCTGCCGAAGCTCCAGATTGCGCCGAGTGCAGCGGAAGTTTGTGGGTATACAATGCCGGAGAGGAGCATAGTGGCCATGACAGATGGATGGTTCTCGTTGAAGTTGATGTGGGCTCTCTGGGCGCAGTTGAACAGGTACATGGCCTTCTTTTGTTCACCAGAAGTGGCATTGGCCAAGTCTGTGTTGTCCGCCCATGCTTTAGGATAAATGATCTTGGCTGGCTTACGGAAAGCAGCCACGCGGAATCCATGCCAAACTCCCACCTTTTACGATCAGTCAATTGTGGATGCGATGGAGCGAATGACGGAGGAACGAACGAAGCAGGTGAATGCGGTAACGCCGACGACATAGCTGCAATAACAACGCGCGTTAGCTCTTTCGCACTAGATGGACGTGTAGCTTCGATGTTCGCTTACCCATATTCCCTGGGGACGGTGAGAGCGAGCAGTGACATGTCGGCCATGGTCTAGTAAGTGGAGCAGAAAGGGTTCTCTCGAGAGGCGGAGGTATGAAAGCGAGTGAAGTGCGGGAGGAATGTATCGGAGAGGGATGGATGGAATATGTATTTCCTTCCAGGTAAATCCGCAGGGCAGGACTCAGTCGGTCCAATTATATACTAGAGCTGCCCCCAAACGCCATGGCCGTCATGCGGCGACTCGTGCCGTCAGGTTGCCTCGCGGGATGCTCGTGCCTCCGATCGGGGAGATGGTCTCGCCGAAAATATGGAAAGTGGAGTTAAAGAGACATTGCTCGATAATCAACCCAGGCACAAGGATGATTATGCACGAGCAGTTCCCACATGTCCACATGCATAGCCCAGGCTGGGTCCACCCACGCACTTGATGACTCTCGGCGTCGATATCAGCACTGTTGTGGAATGAATCGTTGTCGAACGCAAGGGGCTGTGTACATGCAGCATTGCCTTTTCGGTGAGTCAACATGTCCATGTGTTGTCAAGAATCAAGAGCCGGCCGCGTCGAGGGCCCGAGGCGTCCATGTTTCTTCATTCGGGTGGCTTTGGTGGCTCTCACGTGGCGCGGTCGATCCTCGATTTCCCTCCGGCGACTTCACCTGTTTCCCTCCATGAACAAGGCGATGCAGGAAATCCGCGAGGTGAGAACCATCGCCCCACCATTACTCCAACGTCACACCCGATTCACTAACCACCTTGTCTTGAGCAGCACGGCCTGATGAAAAAAGCCAATCACAAGAGCTTTCAGAACTCGCGTCTGCAGGTAGCCGCAACTTGTAACGAGTTGTCGGGAAACCTCGTTGTTTCCCACTTGCGGACCCGCGGGAATGGATGACAAAGAAGAAACAGAGATTTGAGGGTTTCGCTGCTTTGCGTGGTTCCTGCATCGACCTTGCAACAACAACAACAACAAACGCGACTTCATTCATTCTCACCACACAGCCCCGTCTTTTGCCCTGCGGAGCCAGGGATGGAAGCATGCTGCGCCGAAGCGTGTTAGCATCATGGTGCACCGATGATCGAAAACACAACATTCCAGCAATTTGTCGTCGCGCTTCCTGCTCCGGCAGTGGTGCGTCGGCCGTTGCGATGATGATCCTAACAAAAAGATAGTTTTCAATCGTATGGGCACTTGCTCCGCTTTTGCCAGCTGCTTTCATCCACGACGAAGATGCACGGGACTGATGGAGGTCGTGGGCGAAGATGATGGAGCTTGCAATGTCCGCTGATGATATAGTCCTAAGCCAAATATGATGGCAGCCCTGTGCCGCAAGGCATTGGTGGTTGTTGCTGATGGTACTTTCGGAGAGCTAATCTGAGGACACCATTCGCTTTCACGCGTTTGGACATTTGATGTAATTCCAGAAATATAGACAATTTTACCTCATCATCATGTCTACCTATGCTTCAAAACCTGTCCCTTGTCCGAGCACGGTAGGCTGTCCATCCAACGTAGCCTCCAGCGACCAACACGCCGAAGATGATGAACTTGAAGAAGAACCACATCCAGCTACCTCCCTCTTTGGCCGATGTGATCGGCTTGTTCTTCTTGCTCTTCCTGTCATTCTTGTCTTTGGTGCCCGAAGAGGAACCCGTTGAGCCAGACGGAGAGTAGAGGTTGTTCGTCTCAACCTTGATGATGTCGTGGTTATCCGCCAGCTCGCCTGTCTCCGCGCTGAAGCCCAAATATGTCACAGAGGGGAGCTTGACATTTGGCGCCTCAAAGCAGCGCGTCCACTCGTCCTCCTTTTTGTACATCAAGTCCACGGTCAGGGATTTGTCCTGGAAGTACCGAACCTTAGCCTTGGTGGGAAAGTCAGGGTTCCTTATGCCGCGAGCAGAGCAGCCAGCTACCAGCTCATTCGACTTGCCGTCGTTGGCCTGGTCGTATGAAGTCTGTCCGTCTCCCAGCATGGCCATGACATAGGGGAATACCACACCCGGGCGGTTATTCTTGTATGTGTCGAAGAAAATTCCCAGTCCCTCGAAGCGGTCCTTCATGCCAAACACCGTTCCCATCTCGGCGCGCTCTTTCGTGATCCACATCGCCATACCATCGCCAAAGAGACTACCTGTGCCTGAAATCTTGAATTCCACCTCGATCTCCCAGTTCGTCGCGGTGAGGGGCACACGGCTGAAGATCCATCCAGCACTCGAAGGATGTTGGCCAGAGAGGCGAATGTATTGATCCGCGCGAACGACGGTCGTTCCTCCAAAGTCCCACCACCTGCTCTGCATGTCACTATCCAGGTAGGGCTACAATGGCTGTGTCAGCTGTCGTATGCTGTGTCTGTTCATTCTGGGAATTGGCTTACCATTTGCAGACTGTGTGTCCTCAACGCAATTGACTTGATGTCTGACTCCTCCGCTGCGACAACGCAACTCCATGCTGCCAGCAGTATGGTCACCAACCACAATCCGGGCTGAAAAGCCATGATTGCTCTTAAGTGCCCTCTCGTTTGCCGAAAGTACGCAAACTCCGAAGAAATTGAGCAGTAGCTGTGCAGGACAAATGGCCGGAGCGATCGGTGCTCAAGCAACGGTCAATGGGTGTTGCGCGCAAGAGTACAAGTCGGTAACCTGAAGCTGCTCCGCGAACAAGTGTTCTATAATCAGTAGCGCGTGAGAGCGGAACTCGGACCAGGAGTATTTTTAGTCACCTCTCTTTACCTTATCCAAGCAACGCGCTTTCGCACGCGACTTTTTGCCATTCACGACACCACAATGTCATCATGGCTCACAGACATTGCTTCGTCTCATAAAGTGCAGCTTGGTCTCACTGCAGTAGTATCGGGTTTTCTTGCGGCGAGCGCCGTGGTGGGATTGCAAGAAGCAAGAAGACGATATGACATTCACGATCTGAAGGACTCGATACCAGATGTGGATGCACCTCATGATGTGGAGCGAGTATGCATCGTGGATTATCTCTTCCAAACGACGCTGACTGACTCATAGACTAGATAAATGATTTCGGGGGCGCTGTTCCTGAGGAGGCGGTCGAGCACCGAGATGATGAAAGAAGCGCGGCACTTGCAAGGAGAGCGCGACTGGGAGACTACGATGAAGGTATGTCACCTCCTGGGCATCTTCATGTATCGAGCGGAATCGTATCGGGGCGTGGCAATATTATCTGCTTTTGATTCGAACTGCATTGGCCATTACCCTACCACGAAATAGCATTTTAGATGCCATTCTTCGCTGCATTTCATCAGAATGCTTCATGTGCAAGAACCGGGAAGCCGTACTAACGTCAGCTCCAGCCCTTATCCTAGAACAACTCGCAAGAAATCGGGTCTTYCTCGAAGACGAAGGACTGGCGAGACTTCGAAAAGCTTTTATCATTGTCGTCGGTTGTGGAGGCGTAGGCTCACATGCAGCTGCCGCGCTCGCACGCTCAGGATGTGGACGTCTTCGTCTTATCGATTTCGATCAAGTCACTCTAAGCTCCCTCAATCGCCATGCGGTCGCTACCTTGGCAGATGTGGGCACTCCAAAGGTGAAGTGTCTCGAGAGACGACTAGAGCAGGTTGTACCATGGACGCACTTCGACTCCCGGAACGAACTTTTTGGCGAATCTACTGCTACCGTCCAGCTGCAGCCTTGGAAAGATGGACAACATCCAACTTATGTGATCGATGCCATTGACAATATCGAATCAAAGGTCGCGTTGTTGCATTACTGTGCCACGAATGGCATTCCCGTCATCTCTTCCATGGGTGCAGGCTGCAAATCCGACCCTACTAGGGTCTTTATTGGCGACATATCAGCATCCACCGACGATCCCCTTTCAAGAAGCACCAGGCGCAAGCTGCGAATGCGCGGCGTCAAAGACGGCATTCCAGTAGTTTATTCTTCGGAGAAAACCGGACCCGGAAAAGCGCAGCTTCTTCCTCTTCCCGAAGATGAGTTCAAGAAGGGATCAGTAGGCGAGTTGGGAGTCTTGCCCGATTTCCGCGTCCGCATTTTACCTGTCCTCGGAACCATGCCAGCAGTATTTGGACTTTGTGTGGCGAATCACATCATGCTCGAAATCTCCAGGTACCCACACGAGTACATTGTGAGCAAAGCGAGAGAGAAGATGTACGATGGGATCCTGGGCCACCTCCAAGGACTGGAAGAGCGGACCGCAAGGCACCAAGGTCACGATCCGATCGGCTTGCGCCTTCCCGTTACAATCGACGATGTGGGATACTTGATCGAAGAGGTCTTTCGTGGTCGTAGCGTGGTCTCGGGCTTAGCGAGCAGGCTTGCGTTGACAAGATGGCGGAAACCAGAGGGTGATTGGATTGACACCAGTACGGCTGGACAGAAGGCCGATAAGTTGGAGCTAGACGCCCTTGTGTGTTTGACCAAGGACGAGGTTGCCAAGCATGAAAAGTTGGTCCTCAAAGAAGGGCGTTCGCCAGAGGAGGTCTACGATAAAGAGGTCATTGCGTTGGTGGAGAGACGCATGAGAGAGGAACGAGTATATCGAGCTCAGAGATAGCTAGCTAGACCTACTGCATCTATGGCATTGGGGTGTGAGGACACAACGACCTTTACCTCTTCAGAACGCTTTGCTGTATTCGTTGGCTCTGTAATGGGTATTAAGCATAATGCCTCCGTATTCGTCTCTTCAGCACTGCGTACAGCTGCTCGTTTACACAAGCCGGTTGTAGGGACAAATAGCACGCATTGTCAAAAATGTCTTCGGTAGGTTGAAACCACGGAGGGTTTCCAGCGGAGAAGGAAATACACTATGTAGTAGACATCATCATTGGGCCATATTCTTTGTCTGCCCTCGGTGGGTCCTATACTCTGAGTTACCCAACAGTCGACGGATATTGATGTTGATATTGATTCTCAAGGCATGCACCCGGTTTCCATGCTGTAATAACTACCCCAACCCTAACCCTAAAAGCGCGCCAAGACAGATTGCAAGCTTCTGATGCATCCATCCTTTGGTCTTATCGCTCTCTACCCTCTTAATGATCAAAGCATCATGACGCCCGACGATGAGCACAATCTCTCCCCATCTGAAACTTCGAGGCTGGAGAGACAGCAAAAATACATTACGAACGCTTTAGGCTTCGTGTTACATTCTACAGTGAGACGAAGCTTGGCCGGAGATGATCTTGGTATAAAGCGTTTTCGCGTCGCGGTCGTGTCTGATACTCCCATTAATCTGGACGAGGATCCCGCAATTGACAAACCGTGGTCAACTCTGTCCCCCACCCAGATGACTTCCTCGACTGGTGTGGCCCCAGAGTCCGCGGAGCAGTTCGATGTTGTGGTCGTGAATCTCCTGCACACCTCAATGGGGGTTGACGATTGGGAGACGACTATCCAGAACATGACGGATCTATTACGACCTGGAGGATGGGTACAATGGGTGGACTGGGATCCTATTACCGCGAGAATAGCAGGATCCACACCCGGAACGCCAGATGCATCAAATTTGCGAGCCTTTCTCAGGAATTATACGGATGTCATACAAGCGAGGAACGTTGGCAGCACGTACCGAATCTCCACCATGTTGAAGAGCCACGGATTCGTGGAGCGCGACTCGGATATGTATCCCGTTGCGCCCGATATAGGACTTACCCGTGTTGTTGCCGAAGGAGCACTGGATTACTTAGAGCGCACCGGAAACTTGTCACGGGAAGAGGTTAGAGCTGCAGAGGCGAATATTGAGCAGGAAATTCGAGTCAGTGGACCGTTGGTCTGGTATGATCTGTGGTGCCACATCGCCCAGAAGCCCACCAAGTCTTAGAGACATGGGATGGGTTGTGCAGCATTCCGTCACGCCAGAGGCCGTTCTCCTGGCTTGAATCGCAAGTTCGTCTCCCATCGCTTTTGGTTCCTGTTTGGCAAGGCCGTGTTTGGTGCAAACCAGAAGTCGATGCTGAGTAGAGAGAGGGTTGAGAGGATTCAAAGTTGAGCAAGCTGGAGGCCATTCGACACTTGTCGCACACTGTACAAAGAGATGATTGAGTGAGACTGTGACTGGCCGAAAGATGCTGCCCGTCACGCGCATGTTGCCTGAAACCGCGACTGGGGAGACTGGGCAATGCGGAGGTCGTTTTAGTCGAACCAATATGGTTTATGCACCCGTGGTACCGCTGGCGCGTTCAGACGCCCTGTGCCACGAAGGAGGAAATTCCCGACTGCAAGGACCAGATTCGGCGAGGGACTTCGTATACAGCATCTGGTCCGCTGGGGAAGATGACAATTCCTTTTGGCTGATTCGGAAGATCGAACTGTAGACAAGACGGCTACAAAAATATCAAGACCGCAACGGCTGACTCTTCGCCATAGTGCCGAAATTTGGCTGATATGCATGGCAGGTCGTTTGATGTTTTCTGCAGTAGAACGGAGCAGTGTCAGGGCAGAATGCATCGCAAATGGACAACCATCAAGTGTTAGGTGAACGCAAGCTYACAGATTGGGTGTTCGTATGGGCAATAACACTTCTCATACCTGTGGTGTTACCAGCCCCAACGGCCTAGATGCGGCATTTTACAAGTTGTGTTTTTCGAGCGAAAGTCTAGATTCGGATGTGCGGATACCGTGGAATGAAGTCGGCATAATTGCCGCTCTTTTCACTTCCTATCGGGATATTTACTTGCCGACCAATCACGGGCGTCCGCGGAGGCAGGAGCGGCGAGGAGTGAGACCTCTAAGGAACAACCTTGATGAGATCGTGGAGAGTGGACCACTCCGTACGCAGCTGTGGAGAATATTCACGAAGATCATGCCCCCATCGGAAGGGCATGTCGATCTTTGATGCTTGTTTTGGAGAATCCAAGAGTTGACACTGCTTGGAAAGGCTTGCTCTGACACCCTTGCACAWTCCATGCTCAAAATACTGTTCCCATGGACTGTGTCGATATCCACCGCTGTGAAAGACGTTGCGATATCAAAATGAGAATCGGTTTTTTTTAACGCGCGGCACATGCAGCCGGGGAGAAAATACGCTCTTCCTTACCTAAGATGATGATCCCGATGTGGCGGGCGAGACCGGGATCTTTGGGCAAATAGAAGAAGTCATCCATGAAGCACCTGCTCTCGTCCATCCACTCCCGACATCCATATACCTACAGACACGTGCTGTATCTGAGATTCTCTCGTTTGAGTCACATCCACGACGCCCTCACCTTCGCCTCTATCCAAACCCGGGATCGAAGAGCCCAGGCCAAAGACAATGAATTGCCCTAGTCGTACTGAGCCTGAATTGCCCGATGGCTTCAATCAGAGTCCGAACGACCTGAATGCCGATTCCACCACAAGGAGTGATCTCGAAAACCTGGCTTCCGTTCGACTCCAATCCGATCACAAACTTCGAGATAAGAATGGCCTGAACATTGAACTTGCGCAAGTCGCAGGAGCCACCGACGGCGACTCAATCCGGAGACGAATTGCAACAAGCGATGGAAGTAATGCCATCGCTCACCCTGGGTTTGGAGAGAAAATGCTTCGAGAAATAATCGGCGCCACCAGCGACGACAGTTCTAGCTCTCCAAACCCAAACCCGCTGCCTCGCTGGCAGCGGCCCTTTCAAGAAGTTCGACGTGTTGGAGTCAAATTCGCCAAGTTCATTGGTCCTGGATTCATGATTGCGGTTGCTTACATCGACCCTGGTAACTACGCCACAGATGCCGCAGCGGGAGCATCGTATCGATTCAGACTGCTGTTCATGGTCCTGCTCTCCAACATATTCGCCATCTTCTTGCAAGCGCTCTCCATCAAGGTCAGTACCATCACGGGCTTGAACCTAGCGGAGATGAACAAGAAACACTGCCCACCATGGCTCARCTACATCCTCTACTTCTTCGGAGAGGCCGCAGTGATAGCGACCGATATCGCAGAAGTCATTGGATTCGCGATTGCACTCAATTTGCTGGCCCCAAAGTTACCCATCGTGGCTGGCTGCGCAATCTCAATCTTGGATGTAATGTTCATCCTGATCTTCTACCGACCGGAAGGCTCTATGAAAGCACTACGGGTCTTTGAGTGCTTTGTGATGCTCCTGGTTATGGGTGTCGCAGTGTGCTTCTGCTACCAACTTTCCCTGATCGAGGGAACCACAGCAGGCGAAGTGTTCAAAGGCTACCTTCCATCCAAAGCGCTGATCGAAAGTAAAGGGTAAGTCTGATGGATGACATTGCCACGACGTCGTACTTACATGCCATCCAGATTGTACCAGGCTTGTGGTATCCTCGGAGCTACTGTCATGCCCCACTCTCTATATCTAGGCAGCGGTCTCAACCAACCTAGACTCAAGCAATTTGACATTCGCCACAACAACTACACAGAAGCCCGATCGGACGATGAGGATGAGTACGTGGTTGAAAAGTATCGCCCGTCTCTTTCTGCAATCAACAGCTGCATGAAATACTCGATTGTGGAGCTATCACTCTCACTCTTCACTTTTGCCTTGTTCATCAACAGTGCGATCCTTATCGTCTGTGGTGCTTCACTCTACTCTGTAAACGGCGCCGAGGATGCCGACCTCTTTGGAATCTACGACCTGCTCAACACCCAGCTTGGTCATGCGGCAGCAACAGTCTTTGCTGTTGCGTTGCTCCTCTCGGGATGCTCAGCGGGCATTGTCTGCACAATGGCGGGACAAATGATCAGCGAGGGTCAGATCAACTGGAAACTCAAGCCATGGGCCACTCGCTTGCTCACGCGATCCATTTCTATTGTTCCAGCAATCCTGGTGGCAGGCACGATCGGGAAGAGGGGATTGTCAGAGGCCTTGGTCGGATCCCAGGTCGCGTTGAGCGTCATCTTGCCATTCGTGACGGCTCCGCTGATTTACTACACTTGCCGCAACAAGTACATGACGGTGATCACAACAAGCAGCGATGCGGGTGAGACGGGAACACCTGTCAAGATGAGGAATCATTGGATCATAGCTACGCTGGCGATCCTGATCTGGGGCATCATTGTGATTATGAATGTGGCCAACATCATTTTGACTGGACTGGGTGTCAATTGAGAATTCGATCAGCCAGAAGAACGACTGCGGGAGGCGAAGTCGGAGGTAACTTATGGAACAGCCATGAATGATGATATCTCACGCGATGAAGCTCGTTGTTGCGATGCTGGAATTTCGAGCACAGATCGAGAAGGACCAGGTCCGAGTATCGAAACGAGTTTAAGACCCCTTGTGGAGGAATTATTTATGACCGAGATGAACTCCTGAGCTACGTGCTTGGCCTCGATGTGAAACCTATCAACCATGCACGTTTTTCCTGTGTTCCCAGGACGCCTTTAATGATCCACGAGATTCCCTCCCATTCCCAAACGCCGAATTGAATGGCATGGTCACCGCCATGGTGCCTCAGTCCTAGGCTCCTAGGCATCGCCGAGACGACGTCCATGTCCACGGTACGGGCCATTGCGAGGCTGACGCCGACCCGGAGCAGGCTGCTCCATATCACTCATCTCCTCGTCTTCGACATTGCTTTCCTCCTTCACCTTGCTCACGTTGTTGTCAGAGATCTTCGGCAGTGCAATTGCTCTGCTCCGGAACACCACAGCGCTCGACTGGTCGAGGCTCTGAAACAGTGCGGCCGCCAGATCAGGGATGTCGAGGGTGGCCATCTGCATGAAGTCCGGCGACTGGAGGAGCGCCGAGATGTTTGCCTTGATCTTGGGGATGACGACATTCCAGAGCGAAATGTCGTGTGGTGCAGTGTTTGCCTCGATGGCGTAGATTGCGGCGATGAAGTCATTGGAGTTGTTTTTGGGGTCGCAGGTCTCATCGAGCTTACGCGCGGCCGCCTTGCGGAGTGGTTCGAAGTCGTACTTGTCTGCGATGGCGTAGATGGAGATGGCGAATTCTGGTGGCGCCATTTCGCCGCGAGCGGTGTCGTCGTACTGGCCGGTGTAGAGGTACTTGAGGAACGTGCGGAAGACGGATGGGTCGTCCAAGACGTTGATGACCTTCTGGTTGGTGACAGACTCCTGTTTAATATCAGCGGAGTCACAAGTGCGCGCTGCAGATGGAGCGTGGCTTACCACGAAACCGCCGTTGAGCATTTTGCGGAAGACTGGAGACTGCTCATGAAGGAGCATGCGATGGACCTTGAACTCCTCGCCGCCGCACATGAGAGTCAGATCGGAGTAGAGCGGGTTGTCAAAGAAGCTGTGAGTGTCAATAAATACTCGCCTTGGTACTACAAGAGACCGACATACGCTTTGAGGCCCGAGACGAAACCGGGCGCGTTGCTGGTGGACATGCTGATTTCACTTGTGGTTGGTGGAAAGAGAAATGACGATGTTGTTGCTGTGATGCGGAAGTTTGAAGTTGCGAGTTTGGATGTTGTCGATGTTTGGAGAAGGTCGAGCAGATTGTTCTTGTTTCTGGAAAGAGCAACCCGCGTAAACCTTAAATCCAAAGTGAAGTTGAAATTCCCTTCATGTGAAATTGGTACTTGGGAGAGAAGAGGAAGAGGTCTCCTCCAGAACATCACCCATCTGAAATGGTAAGGTTGTTTGCTGGCCACATGCTGAATGAAAAAAATGTGACCATTTTTCGACCCGAAATCCCCACAAGATACCTTGTCTGTCTTCGGAAGCCTGGGACGAAAATGAAGCTTGCAGGGCTTATTCACAGTACAACAATCACTACGCTCGCGGACAGCCCGCGGACAGGTAGCTTCAAGTAGCAAAGTTTGACGCTCTGAACAGACAAACGTGCTTTCAATCAATCTTCTTACAATGACTCTATCGCTGTAGTAGGGAGAACATGGTCCCTAACTCCTTGCATAGCGCGGTAGTCACCAACTCCAACGCTCTTTGGTCGACCCAGTAGAGATACACAATCAGTAAGGTTGGGCTGCTACATGATCCACAGGCGTGAGAGTCCCGATCCTCCTCTAACCACCCAAGGTCACGTTTGTTCTGTCTCCCCTCAGCATCCTCGCAGATACAAACACGGGAACGATGCCAAAAATCGACCTTACAGTCAAACATACTCAATCCCGATCTAATCAAATATCTTTTTCATAGCCTCGCTCCGTGCCTTGAACGCATCCGATGGTGGGTCTCGTATTCCAGGTCCATAAAAGGGTCCCGGACGGGGGACCGCGTTTACACCCAGTGTACGACCAGGGATGGTGAATAATGAGGTGGTCGGCTCATAGCTGTTTTCCGTGTCGATGTTCGTGTTATGTTGGTCGTGCGTGCTGTCAAGACCCCAATGATTCCCTTCGTCTGCATCGTGATCATTGCCAGACCCGTTCCCACCGGGTCCCTGATCGCCCCCATCAAGTGACCGACTCTCCGGATCGTAGATCTTGAGTAAATCAATCACCCATTCTGGATACTCCTGGATGAAATTCTTGAAGGACGGATCGTTGTAAAGCCCGCATGAGCGCTTTGAGACAGCTTCCAGGATCTTGCCTCTCATCCGTGCAGTCTCTTCGGTCGCGTTGACGGTATCCTCCAACTTGATGGCCGCATCGATCAGGTCGTTCGCAGTCCAAGACTCGTTGAATAAGATGTTGAAGAACTGGTCATAAGCGTGGGTCTTCAGGTTTGACACCTGGTAGTTCTAAGGGACATCGGAAGTTGGTTCAGCTCAACTTAGAAAGTGTACACTCAGTGAGAGACTTACGTTTGCAATTTGGAAGACAGTCACGTAGAGCGGCAGTGAGCATGTCAATTCGATGACGCCGTGGTAGAAGAAGTGCAGCATCGTACGCAGAGCGTCAGGATCATCGTCTTTCAAGTCGRGTACAACACCACCATCCTCTCCCTTGCCGGCCTTCTCGCTGAGCAGTTCCTTGAAGACAGGCGAGTGGAGGTGTAAGATAACTCGGTGAGCGCTGAATGATTCTCCTCCTGAGATATGGATGGTGCAATCGCTGTAGAAGTCCTTGACGACGGAGAAGTCACCAGAGACGTAGGTGGATTGAGACATTGTGTGTGGTGCAGACGAAAGCTGGAAGGTGAGAGAGGAAGTATCTCAGGACTGTCAAATTAAATAAATGGTGGATCAAGCTGGCAGCAACAAACGGGGAGCTTGTCATGCAGCAAACATAATCACCTCTGAGCTTCTTTAGCGGCGCGGCGGAGAATATTCTACCACAAGCCGCCTTTGTAGTTCAATACTGTCAGCGGATGGACGTCTCCATTGAGTGACAGCGATCTGTACACACGACGCGCCAGCTGCGGACTTGTTCAAGCGTCTTGTCAGTGCGAAACGTTGGATCCATACTTGCCGCAGATCTCAGATTTCATTCGACGTACCTCTACAGCTCCCTCGCTACGCCCTCACAGTTTGCCCTTTATCTTCTCCCAAGCCGCCACATTCTTCAGGCTCAACTGCCGCTCTTTCTCCACTTGCTCTCGGACTTTCTCTTCCCGTACATGCTCTTCCGCCCAATTTTCAAGCATATCAGTAGTCTCCCGCCACATCTCCCTTTTCAACCGGGAATACACAGACTGCCCACTTGCACCTGGCTGAGCCTTCTTCACCAAATGAAATTCATCGATGAATGCCAAAGTCTCGTCCAGCCCTCCTAGATGATCAACTAGGCCTTCATTCAATGCCTCGAGAGCCTTCACACTACAATTAGTACCATGACCCTCAAACATTGTTGACAATGACCAACCTTGAAAMGATATGCCTCCAGCACCAACTTCCTCAAAGTAGCTCCGCTCAATTTCATTCTAAACACTGCCGTCATCGGTGCCCGTAATGGGGCTCCCAGTTCAACCTCGTTCAAGCATAGGAAACCCTTGTGAGGATTCATAACCCGATAATCGTGCATCATTCCCAACATCAGTCCTCCAGCAAAAGCGTGTCCATTCATCAATGCCACGGTTGGCATCGGGTACACCAGCAAGCGGTGCCATAGTTTATACAGCACATTCGGCATATATGCTCGTGTGAAAGCCGCGTGGTCGAGGTCCATGCCATTAGAGTAAAACTTTGGAATGGAAGATGTGGTTATCACCACGCCAGCAGGATAGMGGTGCTCAAGAATGTCCAAGGCTAGAAGTAGGGCGTTGCAAAGAGACTGGAAGAGAATTAGTCGAGGTGATTAGCTCCGTGGCCTCAAAAGTGTTTCCCCCTGCGGCTTGTAAGTCTGCCTTTGCACAGATCATGACAATCTTGATCTTTCGAAATGATGTTGTCACCTCAACAGCACCCGATCGGAACCCGCAAGGGTCATGATGAGGACTCTGACAAAGCACGTACACTTAGAAGCCTATTATCAGGCCCATTCTCGAAGGTCAGAAGGTAGACCTTCGCCACTGGCTGTGTTGCCACGATTTTACCGTGTCCAGCATCATGTTCGCCGCGAAAGGGAAGCTCAAATAGCACCTGAGATGCTTTGGACGCCATGGCCCGTCGCAGCATACAACGCAGTGTCCAAATGGAGGACAGACACGGCTCCGCGATGTGTCGTTCAGATCACGTCTCTCAGTCTCTTGCACGGCAGACACTGGAGTGTGATTGAGTTAGGATGGAGGATGGAAATCAAACACCCAATGTGGCATTTGTTGTCAAGTCGAGGAGGATGATTAGTCTAGGTAGTGATGTCGGGAGGAGGGCCTCGGCCTGTGCCAGCCGAAACTCTCTCAAAGCGCATGGCCTCCACGTCACGCGATGACCGTCACTATATTGCAACCCTAGAAACGTTCAACGTGCTTGAGAATATAAGGAGAGCATGGCTCCGCTCGTATTTTCTTCCTCATCTACAGTTTCAAAGGTAGGTACTTATTCGATACCACCACCCGCGCCTTCTCCCTTGTCTTTTCCCTGCCGGGGTTGTCCATCTGTGCCTGTCAATAAATGTAAGTCTCGGCATTCCCTTCTCTTCTCTCTCATCATCACGTCGTCAAAACATCTTCGCACTCAAGCGATATCATAGCTTACTGCAGAGCGCCACCGGTCGAGAACGTCCCGCTGCCACACCTTTTTGCAACGAACACCTCGTCTCCGCTATCCTGACTTCGAATGCCCCCCAATAATACACGGAGCTATCTATTGCGCGTAGATGTGTTAAACCATCAGATGTCCTCCCATTATCGAGCAATAGTAATCTCCTTAAGCTGTCGCTGCGGTGTGTCAAATTCATCGTAGCCTTGCTTGCCATACTGTCCCGGATTGCATAGATTCAGGTGGGTTCAAGGGCCTCGCGTGGCGGTCTGTCGTAATATAAGCCGTCAAGGCCGTCATCTCATTTCGTCGACGGAGCTGCTGTCCGACGGGWAATCTCAAGTGGCCAGCCGTTATCGCCGCCCATGCATGCAGACGTGAATTCAGAAGTCGTATCTTCATCGCTGGCAGAACAATTCGATTTCACCCATGCCGCCCAAGCCTTCGCCTTTCTGTTCTCTCCAGGTTTCAAAGGCAGTTACGACATCTTCGTCAGACTGGATGCTGACAAAGTCTTCTTCATCAAGGTACTTGAGCTTGACCAGGACTTGATTTTCTTTTGATGCTCGATCACCGAGTGTAAGATTCGTAGAGCGCTGCAGCTTGGCATCGATCCTGTCTTTCAAAGTCTGGTAGGATATGGTGCTGGAAACGACCAAGGTGAGAGTCTGGGACGCTGAAGGACAATGCACCTTGACCTTTAATTGCGCTGGTGGCGCAGTCGTCTCTGTTGGTGGTGACTGGAAAGACTGCCCTCTCGAGGCGACGGGTGTGACGGTTCGGGAGGGTGGATATGCACCACCCCGGGGCGGACCTGCGTAGCCCGGCTCTATGGGAGAATCCTGATTCGAGTGCTGTCGCTCCCTCAGCCCAGGTGAGTTGGTATGTCCCCTGTTCTGGTAAGACGCGGGCATCTCCGGTACCGGGGGTTGATTTCCATTTCGCAATGACACTCGTTGCCCATTGTGAATGTCTGGGCTGCTGGCGGATCGGTTCCTCGGCCCAGGTATTGCTTGTGCGCTGTGCATCACGCTTCCAGATGGATAAGCTGGCCTTGCAGTAGAGGGCGTCCGTCCAGACGGACCATAGCCGTTAGGGGCTGCGTTCGGCGCCGGGCGAGGCATGGCTGGCGCGGTAAAACGAGTTGCGCCTTGACCATCCTCGTAATAACCATTTTGAGGAATCGGCTGTCGTGGAAATGGGTACATGCCAGAGCTGGCGCTTGTCCGCGACGACATGCTGGACATGGGAGAGTCGCTGACCGTTGGAGAGAAGTAGCTGTCTTGCTGTCCGCCACCACCGGGCGATGGAGCTGCCTGTTGCAATTCCCTTGTTCGGAGTGAGAGGGGCTGCTGCTGCATGCTGCTATGAGGTAATCTTGGTAGTGGCGCCCGTGTCGAGGCCGAAGATCCTTGAACGGCACTCTCGCCTGTGGTGCTCCTAGATCGCAGGGAACTGGAGCTACCGTTTCGACTCTGCGAGAAGCTTCCTCCGCTTGGAAAACCAGGACCAGACCAGCCCGATTGACTACCTGATAGCACAGTGTCAACGTCGTCATCCTCGTCGTCCTCTTCCTCGTCGACGTCGATCTTGTAGGGGTTTTCGAGCGGGCCTTGGTCCTGCATGTAAGCGAACTGTGTTACGCTGGTTCCAGCCCGGCTGTCATCGCTACTTCGAGTGGTAGACAACCGTGGTTCCTCGCGATATCTCCTTCGCTGGGTCTCAATCTGATTGGCCCATTTCTTCAATGCGTCCTCGGTGGTGAAACGGATGATGAAGTTTTCGATGCTTGGGTCGCCCTTCCAAAAGATCTGACAAGTGTATGAGCCTAGAATCGTCCAATAATTAGCTTCGGCTATTCAACATACCCGCTCGCTGCTTCGAATCGCCAAATGAGTCTCCCCAGAGATCGTGTCCATACCTGGTTTTGCCAGAGAAACGAGGTCAGTGACATTTTGCATGAAAATGCGGCCCTTGAGCTGCAATTTCGGTTTGCCCTTTGCGTCGACCAGATTTTTAGAGGTATACTTGTTCTTGGTCTTGTTTAAATCGATGTTCTTGCAGCATAGCAATATGGTTTCGAACAGGTAGACGTGATACTGCGGAGGTGGGTCAGCGCCAGATCAAACCTTTTTAATCCGTTCACAAACTCACCTGGCGTTCTCCGTCTTTGCCGTTGGTGAGGCTTTCACTCTTCAAAACAGTGAATGTACCATATAGCAAGAGTTCACCAAAGACCTCGATGCGATGGCCTTTCCAGTCCTCCACTCTCACTTTCAGTTCTTGCACGGCTTCAACCTTCTCCTCGCGATCGACTGCCTCGTTGGTCCGGGTGAGCACTGACGTAGATGCCTCCATACCATTAAGAAGGTCCTGCTTTCTTCCATCATCCAAGTCGCCCTTTTTGTAGAGCTGATCGAGCAGCAGAGGATACTTGGTAAGTCTCTGAAAAGGTTTCATTAGGAATGAGTGGAGTGCTGTTGGCGATTCGACCATTTGACGCATCTCGCTGCTCCCTCCCGCCTCTCGCAGCTTGGGGAACTCCGCTATGACGGTCTTTTCACATTTCCGTTGGTTGGCGATATATGGCTCGTAGACCTTGAAAGCCTCACAATAAAGGAGAAACAACTTTCCCCAGTTCTGCTCCTCCTCTGGTAAAGCATTGGTCTGCTCGACACGGATCAAGAAGCGGCGTTGGAAGTCTAGCAGAGCATTCAAGTTGAGGAAGATGTCATGGACTGCATCGCCCGGGATGACGCCTTTCTCCTCTACCAGATGCTTAAAGGCCTGCAGGAGTTCGAGATGCTGCACGTACGTCCGCTCTGACTGGACCAGCTCTGATATGATGTGTTGGCGCTGTGTGCGCTTCATGCCTTGTGCCGCTTGTTCAAAGTCGGCGGCTGTTGGACGCACATCCTCGACGATACCGCGCTGCACTAGAATATCCAGCACTCTGTTGACTACCTTTGCAACCTTGACGAAACCCGTTGTGTCGTCGCCGTACAAGTCGGTGATGATGAAGAGATCGTCGTTTGGCATCTTTAAATCCAYTATGCATGCTTGGATGAACTTGAATGTGGCCGCCTTGCCTTTCTTCTCTTCTTTGACTCCTTGCGGAAGGATCAAGGGCTGAGTGGGATGTAGAGCATTGTACAGCAGCATGAGAGGGTAGCCACGACGAAAAGTGCGCCAGAGGAGGGTGACGGGATCGGTATCCTCGTCGGCATCGTCCTCTTCAGCTTCCAATGACTCCCGAAAGCCTTCAACACCCAGCAGACGCTGACGCAGCGCAACACAGATCTGAAACAACGAGCTGCTGGCATCGGCGACCGAGTTCATGATGTTGTCGGTGCGCACGACATCGCCCGGACTAGAGGCCATGCTGGGCACTGGAGGAGGGAAGAGGGTGCTCGTGGCGGTGCCCTGGGTGGCACCGCTGCTACGACTTGACTGCTGCGACTGAATACTGTAGTTGGAGCTCGTGTGGGCCTGCGATGCAACGAGCGGACTCTGGCCTGTGGCATGCGGCGCGCTCATGGCGGGGTCGCGGTGGTCGGGCAGGGCCGGAGCGAGGGATCGCGACGGCGAGGGCAAGTCGTCGTGCGCAGCGCCTCCTGGGCTGAGGAGCGATGCGGTCAAGTTCCGGGCGAAGTGCGGATTTCCATGAGACGCGATCTCCATACTCGCCGGCGTCCTACGCCGCGGGCAACATGGGGATCGGAGAGCAGCGACGGCGACGGGAAATTGGGCGGAGTGTGGTATGGAAAGGGTGGGGTCTGGCGTGTGTTGAGGTCGTCGTYGGGGTGGGCGGACGAGGCAGCGACAATAGGTCGAAGTACAGAGGGGCTTAACTGGGCAGCAACCACTAGTGTTTGTCGGGAAGAGAACCCAGGGTCCGTCCGTGTCGTTGCCGCTTGATGGGCTGCTTTTCTTGTTAGGCGTGTCTCAGATGCGTGAGGCGCAATGCAGCACGAGTCGTGGAGCACAATAAGGTCGTGATTGACTGCTGCTGCTACTGGACGCCTGCGGTGTGGGTTCTGGCTATGAGGACGTGTGGTGGTTATGCAGGTGGCTCTATGAATCGGGGTCGCATGCCGGTGCGTCTGCAAGCCAGATCTTCTTTGTTGCTTTGGAGCGACCTGCAGCAGCCGAAGCGGAAGTAGACCTCGCGCAGCACAGTACAATGTACTCCTACATCACGCATGGCCCCGGCGCGTGGACATGAAACAGTAGGCGAGCAGCATGGGGCATACAAGGGAGGAGAGGGAAGGAATTGTGGATGTTGTCAACGCCACATGATACTGTAGACCGCGACGGYCAGCGAGTGAGTTCCCTCTGTTCGTACCATCCCAGTGATCCGCTTGACCCAAACACGACAGGTCGTGTCATTGTTTCGACACGCTTCTGCTCGGTACAAAGAAATCAGGCGATCGGAAATGTCAAACTGTGCATTTCGCCTACAAGGGCCATCCATGTAATCCAAATGCACATCGGCACCATCGTACCTGGAACCGCATGCAGGAGAGGGGAACTGTAGCGGGTGTGAAGAACACCAACCTCCTTGGGACACTTTTCAGGTAATTGCCAATGTGATTGCGATTTGTGACGAGATGAATGGAGGGGCCGAGGGGACGGAAGCTAAGGGCGCGGGAGTAGCCTAGTGGATCAGCTCTATTCCACTTTAGCTCAGAAAGGGCAACACACATCGATGACATATTCCCTGCATGCACCAACAACATCTGCGAAAGCGCATACACCATTCGAACTTCGGAGCGTGAGCAAATGACACCTGCAGCTGGCTGCGCATACACCACCACCATCTTTGCATCTCTATAGTGCACTACCACGTGCGAAAATCTCCACCGTTTCTGCCGCCGCCGCCGTCGCCGATCAACAACGGCCCACGCGACGCTCCCCACTGCACCGCGCCCGATCCGGCCAGAACATCTTGCGCACCCATCACCTGCACAGCGCATCCACCAAAGCGCACGGCGCTGCCGACCGACGACTCACCGCCTCCGCCATGGAGCGCTCGCCGCAGTTTGACGAGGGATACCACGGCGACACCACTAGCCAGCCGGGCAGCGATATGGGCACCATAACTCCACTCCCAAATGCGAACGCTGACCTCAAGGTCGCCGTTCTGCAGCTTTCCGCTAATGCGCGCCGCGGTATGTGTTTCATTCACCTTCATCGCCAGGCCTTCTGATCGCTAACACATGCGCAGAGATGGTCCGCGATCTGTGCGCGAGTCTGCCCAATGCCGTTCGCCTCTCTCTGCTTGACGACATTGGCGCCATGGTCTTTCACGACCCAGTGCCGAAGCTTCCCAACGAACTCATGCTGCACATCTTTTCCCACCTCTCACCCAAGGACCTGTTGACATCCTCTGCCGTCTCCCGTCCATGGCGTGACCGGACACGGGACGAGCAGCTATGGCGCAACTGCTTCTTCCGCGAAGGATGGGCCGTGGATAGGACGAAGCTGCTGGATCCTGAGGTGATGGCTAAGAGAATGGGGGCAAAGTGTGCCGAACGCTACATGCGTGTAAGGAAGACGGGCATGCCAGAGAGAAAAAACAAGCCTAGTCTGATGCGGAGAGACAGCCGGAAGAGACCGCGAGCAGAGGCATTCAGTGAGAATGAGAGCATGATGGGGCATCCTGGCGGACATCTGGAAGGTTCAAGCGATACGGACGGGCCTATGGAGGGTGTGGTATCTACTGATGCCAGAAGCATGGAGCGCAAGGAGGACGGCGAGGGCGCCGAGGCTGTTAGGAGGTTCTTGGATAATGACGACAGCGAAGACGATACTGCGCTAGACGCTTCGGACCTTCAAATACAGCCTTCGCTCTTCAGCGATGCCCCTGAGCCCAAGCTGAGCTGGTCGTACCTCTACRAGCATCGCAGGAGGCTGGAAAGCAACTGGGACCAAGGCAAGTGCAAGGTGTTTCGCCTTCCGCATCCCGCGTACCCGGAAGACGGTCATGATGAATGCGTCTACACTATTCAGCACCATGGTAATACTCTGGTATCCGGCTCACGCGACAAGACCATTCGAATTTGGGATCTGAATACCTGCCGTCTCAAGCGTACTCTGCATGGCCACGAGGCCAGCGTACTTTGCCTTCAATTCGATCCTCGACCTGGCCAACATCGTGACGTAATAATCAGCGGGGGAAGTGACAACTTGGTCATTGTCTGGAGGTTCTCCGAGGGCAGAATACTCCACAGACTCAAGGCTCACTCCGAGAGCGTGCTCAACCTGCGGTTTGACGATCGCTATCTCATTACCTGCTCCAAGGACAAGTCCATCAAGATTTGGAATCGGCATCCCTTGTTGCCCAACGACCCGCTCATCCCTGCGCGTGTACTGCCCATGTTCGTGCATACGTTCGATGCGGACAAGATGCTGTCATCATACACGCTTCTCGATACTCTGATGGGCCATCAAGCGGCTGTGAATGCCGTACAAATCAACGGAGATGTCATCGTCTCCGCGTCTGGCGACCGCACCATCAAGTCATGGGATCTTCATACCGGCGCGCACAAGAAATCATACAGTGGGCACACCAAAGGCATAGCATGTGTCCAATTTGACGGGCGTCGTATTGTCAGTGGCTCGTCTGACAACTCGGTGCGGATCTTCGACTATCAAACAACGGCGGAGGTAGCCTGTTTAGACGGCCACACCAATCTTGTGCGTACCGTGCAAGCCCGCTTCGGTGATATGGACATCACCACGGATGAAGAGCTTCTGGAAYAGTCCCAAGAGGCGGACAGGAACTTCATGAAAACCCTTGATAGAGACGGAGAACATTCACGAGCTCCGGCCCGCAGGCAGCAGCGAAATGCCGGGTCTAGTCGGCCTGAGGACATGTCCAGCTTCGGAACGAAGGTGCCGCCCGGCGGCGGAGGTAGCAAGTGGGGCAGAATCGTGTCGGGATCCTACGATGAGTCTGTCATCATCTGGAAGCGTGACAAGGATGGGAAGTGGAAGCCGAACCAACGTCTGAACCAATCCGCCGGCCAGTCGGTTGGGCGGTCGGCTCCGCGTTTGCAAACACCTCAGGCCGTAAACAATCCCAATGCGATTCAACAAGCCCAGCAAGCCATTCAGCAAGTCTCGAACACGCTCCTTCAGTCCAATTCCGGTCCTCCCATCCAAGGAAATGCCTTGCAAAACGCGCAAAACGCTGCGATAGTCACGGTGGTCAGCAATCTCAACGCCCAAGTGCAGGCCCTCCAGCACCAGCAGAATATGCACAATGCTCCCACGGCCGCAGCGCAGGCTCATCAACCTCATGCGCTGCCCGCAGCCGGTCCTGCAGCCGGACAGCCTCAAGGTCACCATCATCCTCACCATCACCCTCACCATCACCATCACCACAATCATGCCACGCGCTCGGAGACCAACCGCGTTTTCAAGCTCCAGTTCGATGCTCGGCGCATCATCTCCTGCAGCCAGAACAAGATTGTGGTTGGATGGGATTTTGCGAATGGGGATCCAGATCTGGAATGGGTCGGTGATTGGAGCCAGGAGACAGCTTGAATAGGGGTTTCAAGTCAAACCCGCGTTGGGAAAGAGATCATGGCCACACGGTGCGATGAGGCTGGATCCAGTGCTTCGCACCTAGGTACTTTTGCGGCATTCTAGGGTCTCGAGCAGCTCATACTAGGTGAGTTTCGAGCGTGCGGTGTTCCTGTAAGCATGTGAAACACATCCTGGATGAATCAAGATACCATTACTATGCTCCATTTGTCCTGTATCTCAATGACACTTGAATTACTACTCTGCTGTTCTGGCACTCGCTGTATCGGCACGGCAATGGTCGTCTGCGATGAAAGCACCGAGTTTGCTGCTGGGTAGTCAGTGGCTGTAATTGTATATCTGAAGTTGTGAGATCAATCCCGTGCCTTGCGGCGTTGGCGAAGCTCTCTCCAGACATCGGCGCGGGAGCTTGAGCATGGCCCGAATTCGGCGAACAGAAGGATTTATCGAATCTCGGCGACTTACCGTATCGTTTTCTCAACAGACAACAGGACGGGTAACTATCACAACTTCGCCATCTGCACCAGGCAGCGAGCAATACTGAACGATCGGATCACCCAGCCGATGTGTAAGTGTTGAATCGTTCCTGCGATGCGCAAGTAACTTAGCTGAAATTCTTCCCAGTGAAACACTAGGTAGGTTGAATGCCAACAACCAGGATCGGAGAGAAATACAGCAGCTAGAGAGAAAAGAGCCACGACGACCCAGACATAGAGACAAACATGTCCAAAATGGATTTTACGAACATGTCCCGTCAAGAGATTCTTGATCTCGCAATCCCAAYACCAGGATACGCAGAAGTGAGTTCAGCATGTTAAAACGCCTCTTTCAACCTCACGCGAACTTTTCTGACCTCGAATTTCTCTCCAATAGATGCTCAAGCTCTGGCCTCCGATGCGAATGAACTGGGACGACCTCCATGGCGCAGCAGCAAAAGTCCGGGTCCTCACAGAAATGGCCGACGAGGATGATGAGGAAGATCCTCTTGTCCGAGAAGAATTCCTCAAAGCACCAGCCCGAGATGGATATGAACTTGAAATGCGAGTCTTTCGCTCCAAAAAGCCATCAGAAACTCCAGGACCTCTGGTTATTCTTTGGCACGGCGGGGGTTGGTGTATCGGTAGTCCGACCATGGTGGCTAACATGTCTCGAGATCTGGTCAAAACATTTGGAGCAGTGGTTGTAGCTCCGAGATATCGTCTCGCACCCGAGAATCCCTGGCCGACGAGCACGAACGATGCTTGGGATGGATTTCTCTGGATCTCGAAACATGCCAAGGACATCTTGCGGGCTGATCCTGCGAAAGGATTCATCATAGGCGGCGTCTCTGCGGGAGCGAGCATGGCCATATCTTTTGCACATCTGGCTCGGGATCTAAACCACGAGCCGCGGATCACCGGTGTCTTTTCGAATTGTGGTTCCGCGCGACCGGCAGATCCGAAGATGTTGGAGGAGAAGTATGCTTCGAGATATCTGAGTCGAACACAACCCGATTGCGTCAACAATCCCGTTCTATCCAAGGAGATGACGGATTGGATGACGGCTTGCTGTAAGCCGGACACAAAGGACAAAATCTACTCTTCAATGTTGTGGCCTGGCGAGCAAGGACGGAAAGGGCTTCCGAGAGTTTATCAGCAATTGTGTGGAAGAGACACGAATCGAGATGAAGGGTTGATCTGGGATGACATGTTGAAAAATGATGGCGTGGAAACACGATTGGACATGTATGTGGGATTGCCGCATTGTTTCTGGTTGGCTTTGGCGCATTTGCCAGAATTCGGGCAGTGGAGAGAGGATACCACGGAAGGATTTCGATGGCTACTAAGGTAAATGCGTACATTTGTTGTCTTCTTATCTTGCGGCAAAGCACTGGCTTTCACGCCTGACAAGGGCCGTCAAAGGCTGTCCCCTCGTTCAACACCGCAGTAGTTGTGTCATTGAGACCGAGTTGTACCAAGGTCTTCGCCTCCGGACTGTAGGTAGGCCATCCATACTTGACAAGACCTTGAACCGGATCCTTTGCAAATGTAGCCCAGGCAGTCTGGTAGTACTTCAACGTTGCAACCTCTGCAGCGGTGTCTGGACCACGCAGATCAGAAGTTCCAAAGATCATCGGAATATCGCTCGAATGGTAGGCACCCAGCCAGCTCAATGGATTGAGGTTTGGCCATACTCCAAAATATCGCACCCGCCAGACAGGTACACCGTAATTAGTTCGCGCGGCGCTCGCTACCGCCCCTGGACAGGTTGCGAGGCTCAACGTGATGCTATCTGCTACGGTCTGGTTGACACCAGCCTCATTGTACTTGGCAAGTGATGCTCCCTCGTTGTCGACTGAAGAATATATCGTGGGTATACGAGCGAACAAGCCACGTGCTTGCAGATCGGTATAGTTGGAGAATCGAGTCTGGTTATCCGCAAGGGTTGTGAAGGAGAGTGGCTTCCCTCCATTTAGTGTGGCGTTGTACTTGTTGTAGACCTCGATCAAAGCCTTTGCGCTGATGTTTTGCATGCACTCGAACTCTTCGTTCTTGTCCATGACATCGCCACACCCGAGAGAAGAGGCAATGTATGTGAAGTTACTGCCAGAGTCGTAGACACCGCCATTCCCGACAGCAGCATTCGCCACCCCTGATTGAGCGATGAAGCCGGCAACGAGCGGATCAWCCGGGTAGGCGTAGTTGTAAAAGTCCACACTTTGGCCGCCGGCGCTCTGTCCGAACAGAGTCATAAGCTCTGGATTTCCACCAAAGGCGTAGATATTCTGATAAGTCCACTCTACAGCCTTACGTTGGTCCATCAATCCGGGGTTCAAATTCCTCCCGTCGAGTGCGGCAGCACCAGGATAGCCGAATATGTTCAATCGATAGCTTCGCCATGGTCAGTCTTAGTCGAGCATTGTCGTGCAGGAAACGAACTTCATGGCCACAACGATAACATCCTGATCAGACGCAAGACGATCGCCGTATTTATACGGACTTGCCGAACCTCCGCTTGTGTGGCCCCCGCCATGTATCCATATCATGACCGCCTTATTGTCGCCTTGCCGTGTGCCCTTTGGCGCCCACACGTTGAGGGTCAGGCAGTCTAGAAGTCTGCATCAGATCAAGTGGCTTCCACGACTGGCTGGCCTTGACATACCTTCATCTTGCGTCTGACCTGGAGACAGAAGAAAGCCTTCCAAATATTCCGAGTAAACAGTCGGGTTGCCACTGCTGTACTGCACGCAAGATGGCCCAAACCACGTCCCGTTGATGACATGATGCGGATCTGGGGTTTTTGTGACGGGCGGTCTGAAGCGCAGAGTTCCAACAGGTGGCTCAGCGTATGGTATATTTCCAAAAAAATTCACATTGGAATCGTTTGGCCAGGAAGTTCCACGGACAGCGAAAACATCGTTGCGGACTAGCGGGCCATCATAAAAGCTTGAGACGGGCGATGCCGAAGTGAGTTGGCTCGTAGCAGCGGCCAATGCCAAACTGCCAAAAGATGACTTCATGTCTGCTCAGACAGGGAGATGAAGACTCTGGAAGTCCTTCACAGCGGGTCGTCGAATTAGCTTTATGTATTCGGAGCAGTTGGATATCAAGCCTGTGCGATCGTCATTTGGGCACTGGCTGGAAGAAGACTCTTCCATGATCGACGCGCGAGCGTTCACGCGGTCAGTTATGTACATGGCATTGCCGCAGATGGCTTCCCCAGACCGACTCCACATTTCGGTTGTCGTTTGGGGCCTTCTCTCCCGAGAATGAACCGCGATCTGCTGACCTGTGGGTTGTGATCTGGGGCGTCAGGCATGCTGCCCCTGTACACAAAGACATTTCTCGGGTACGCTGATAGAGCCCGGTCTACCACGAATGCGGCAAGTTCGTGGCATGGTGTCAGAGATCTCTGCAACCGCAAGGTAGCTCTACGTGTCGGAGGAGAATGCTCGATCTGAAAGATTACAGCTTAGCAGAGCCCTCGGCCGGCCCATTCGAGAGCTGCATACGAACAGTGTCGGTCGGCCCATATTATCCCGATGCATGATGGAGCTTTAGAGGGCGCCATTTCAAGCGCTACGCTGCTGTGGAAATCTTGATCACCAGATTACAAGCCACTGCCCTCAAACGTGGATCCACACAGCACGCCGACGCTTCATGTCTACCAATGGATTCTTCTCCTTTCCTTCCCATCAGGTCATCACAGCCGATGGCGTAGATGTCATGGAACCAATCTGGGTTCGCGGCCATTCCAGCCAAGGCACGTAATCAATAGGCAGCTCTGATCGGACCGCGTTCAAGATCCAGGTGTCCCAGTTCCGGTACCACCAGATATTGGAGCAATGACTGAATAGAGTTGAGAAAAAGGCGATGATGACGAGCGCGAGCGGCTGTCGCTGGGCAAGCAGCTCGCAATAGCCCTCGTGAGCGGTGGCGGCCCAGGTACTTGCCAAGGCAGAGGACTTCTTGTTGCCAGAAGCGAGACGACGATCAGTGATGAAGACTGCTCGTAGTTGATCGACGCATTCCAGATAGATGCCGCGTTCGGTGGACCCTGGCGCTGCTGTCTGCTCCACCAGAGACCTCAGATCATCAGTCTCAACGAGGCTCGTCGAATCTGCCGTGCCACACGGGTGATCTCGTAGCATGGTTCCAATCTCGGAAGATAGCAGTAGTTCCCAGTTCTCATGAATGGTGGACTTTACACCTCTCACCATCCGCATCCACGTACAAATATCGCCTATCGGGTCCAAGGGCGCATGTATCTGGGCAGTGCCAAGGCTGTGAACGGCCATGAGCCCTCTATGTCGGAGTCGTCAGCAATGTGGCGGTAAGACGTCTACCCACTTACGCCATGAGAAAGACGGGAACGCTCGTCGCCGGCACCGGCGATTCGAGACACTTCCGGAAGGAGCGAAGGCCGCTCTCCAGGTGAGACGCAGATTGGACGAGAAGTTCTTCCCGCTCGGCATCGATGACACTCACTTTGTGTATGGCCGCCACTGCGAGGATGCCACGAAGGAGAAAGTGATGYCGGAAGCCCAGTTCAACCACCACATTCTGCCACAAATACTGCAAGTTTGGCGCGGCCATCGAGGCAGACGTATTGAACAGATAAAAATGCAACAGCTTGAGTTCGTTGATGGAAAGCTCCGGCTGTGCTTTGCTTCGCACGATGCCAGCTGAAAACGAAGGGCCGGGCGAGGCCGCCGAGAAGGGCGGAATCGCCGCAGCAGGAGATTGTGGCAGAGATTGACAGCGAGAAAGAGAAAGCGGTGGTGCTGCGTTCGAATCCGATCCATCTGGCCAGGTGCACTCGATATCCAGACGCGTACAGTGGTCGCATCGAGGCCGTGTTTCGGAGCATTTTACGTGCCGTCGCTTGCAGCACACGCAACCCCGACGCGACTTGTGATGCGCTTTCCGTACCATTTCCGGCATTCGTGGTGAGACATTGTTGTCGATTGCTAAGGAAGGATAGGTGAGAAACATTTAAGCGAGATCGTCTTAATCAGCCGTGTACCTTAGGTAAGGTACATGTACCTTACATGGGTGTTGTGGAGAAGGAGATAGTCCACGTCGTCCACAGCTGTTATTCCACCGCGGGAAGCCCATCTCAATCGCCTTCACGTACCTGACCTGCAATTCTCCAACATCTCAATTCGTGGGCGCTCTTGTTACTGTTGGGCCACATTCCGTCAAGTTGCAAGCAGTGAGTGGCGAAGAGGTGAGGTTTTGCAGTCCACGCGAATCGAAGTGAAGTTCTGCCACTTCCATCACCTTTCACTTTCATCCTCAAGAAACWTCACAACATCAACACGCCCGCGCCCTTTGCCGTTATCTCGCCTMCACGGCCGAACATCGCAATGGCGAAGTTTAGAAGCATCAACAGTAGTCAGATCATCCGGAGCGACGTGCCCCATCAGTCATCTTCAAGCAGCACCCCGGCCCCGACACCTCGCGTCGGCGGAGGTTTGGGAAAAGGAAAGAGTAATCCTATTCCGCGTCCCAGCGGCGGCAAAGGACTCGGCCACAAGACGCTGCGGCGACACCGGTGAGCTCAACTGCCATTCTGTGTCTTGCACGACTGATTTCGGACATCTCAGCAAAATCATTCGCGACAACATCTTGGGAGTCACCAAGGGCGACATTCGCAGACTTGCCCGGCGCGGAGGAGTGAAGCGCATCAGTGGGGGCATCTACGGTGACATTCGCACGGTGTTGCGCCAGAGATTGGAAGTTGTGGGTCGCTACTACGTTCCAGCCTTTGGCAGAATGCAAGCTAACCTTCTAGTAGCTGCTCAAGGACATCACTGCCGTAGTTGAGGTCAGTGGCAGAAAGACGGTTTGTTGCTCAGACGTTGTATTCGTACGTCAATTCCAAATTTCAGAGGTTAAAACGGTTGCTAACTTACCGCATCTAGGTATTGAATAGATTGGGAACGCCGATTTACGTGAGTGATTGACCACTTTACTCTCTACCCTCATGGAGTCGACTGCTAACTCTATAAATTAGGGATTCGGTGACAACAGCCGGTGATCATCAGGTTCCGGATGACGATTGCTGTATCATAGGCCATGAGCCTGTGTCTGTTCCAGTTGGAAGCACAAGTTTGCTTGATACCCACACGCATTGACGATGATTACTGCGTATTACGAGAGGTGATACTACACCATTGAAAGAAGGTGCTGAAGACATCAACACTTTCAATTCGGTGTCTAAGGAGGAGGGCTGTAATCATTCAATCCACTCATGCTTTGACAAGAAGATTGGACATCTAAAACCTCTCATTCCTCTCGAGAATCCTTCAAAGTAAAAGGTCTGCCTACTTCTCACTTTAATACTTTGGCTCCTCGTACCCATCATGCTCGTTGGCATTGCTACGAGACATCCTCCCAGCGGAAGTCCTTAGCAAGCCTTTCTTGGCATCAACAATCGGACTCGCATATTCCACCTTCCCAGTGTCCTTGTTCCTGATCTTGTATGTAGTCGTGGCGAGGCCACTGGGGTGAGAGTTTCCGTAGATGGTCTCCCAGCTGCCCGCTGGAACATCGTACGTCTCATGGAAAATCGACATGTACGGGTGATCTTTCAAAGTCTTGTTCCACCACTCCCATCCCTTCCTGTGATACTCGCCGTGTGCAAAAGCCTGGAGACCTTCCACATTTCTGAAGTAGCACACTGATTGCGTCTCGGCAGAGGTGTGCCGGGCAGAAGCATTCAACCAGGAGGTCATACCCAGAAACCCGAACTCATCGGCATGTCTATCCAAATCTTTGGACATTTGTTCGAAGTATCCTCCGAGTTCCTTGAAACCTGGCCCAAAAGCTCCGAGGGGATGGTTGGTTCGTGCACCAATGAGGAAGACGGTGATGGCGGAACTGGCTGGTTTGGATCCGAACTTGCCGTTCTCGTCTGGTATTTGCGCGGAAACTTTTTGTGTGATGACATGCTTCATGTACTTGTTTTCTTTGAAGCCAACCACCATTGCGTAGGTGTCCAGAGTTCGGTAGAGTAGCAATGCTACCGCGGGAACGAGGGCAAGCCGACCGATGGCCAGCAACAGGCTACCTTGTACCACAGCTCCCATGCACAGCCATGTGGAGATGGTGAATTGGTCTCGGAGGAACTGTGCGTGAGTTAGAGATGACAGTGTAGGACAAATTTGGTAAATGGTCCACCAACAGTTGCGCCACGTGCAGGTCCGAAATAATCAGATCGAGGTCGGGTTTCCCTAGGAGGGAACAAGGGGAGCATCTCCTGCTCTTTCGACGCCATCTTTGCAGTCTGGCTTGATTGATGATGTTGTGAAGCAGAGTTCAAGGGAGAGTAATGCGGAGAAGCAATGATGTATGCTTGAAATGGTAGCAGGTGACAATGCGTTGCCTTGGAATAAACACGGAGGAAGAGGCTTCTTATACCATAGCAGATACAACTACATAGTGGAGTACTGTTTAGCAAGATTGGTAGTATGTAACAATGCTTACTTCCGTTTTGTGCTCGATTGGGACGCGAATGCGAAGATCCTTCGTCAATCTGAAGTGCTTTCGGCCGTAAGAGATCACTAGTCGCGAAATGATCGAGGTGTACTACAGCCAGATGGTCGGGCTACCTTTCATCATCGACCTCCTGCGCCCAGCGGAGCAATTGTTCCCATGTCGCGTTCAAGTCCACATGCGTGCGTAGGCGGGGTTTGTCTAGGATGATGATGTTGGTGGAGGAGCGAACGGAGGAGAGGACGGAAAGATTCTAGGGCCGCCTTGGCATCGCGGACGTCGAAGGAAGTTGTGGTTGTTTCTTCCACCTCGCCAACGACATCATGCTCCTCACTGCTCGGCCTCTTCCACACTCATGTCCCTCTGCGGATGACCAGCTGCTTACTCCACCTCGCGCACCTTCCTGTTTGGTACCTTCGAGATACCCAAGGTAGTGCTTGGTATGCAATGCCATGGCATCGCCGAGCGCCAAATTGCAATCGTGCTCACCCGTCGGCTACTGACTGGCCCTCCCTTGTTCGCCAAGCAGCTTGATATCGTCGGCGCAGATGCTTGGGTATGGCATTGCCGTTCAGAGTGATAAGTCGCCGCGTCTCTCTTTCGCAATTGCTCCGCGTTTGCTTTCTCTCTTCTCAACCTCCACAGTGGCCGGCCTCGTTACCTTGCAAGCTACAGCATCAATGTGGCGCTTTCTGTCCGTGTGCGCGTGCCTCAGCGCGGTCCAGTCTGTCTTCGCCGAGGACGTCTTGATCAGTGAGAGAAGACTGCAAAAGCGATACATTGACGCTGCGGGCAATTGGAACCAGTGTACGATTGGCCGAAATACGCAAACGATAGAAGCTGACAGTTCACAGCATTCTTCCACATCAATGATGTCCACGCTCATTTGGACCAGTAAGAAAACGAGGGAGAGAAGAAACAGGTGGCTCGAAGGTGTCTCGAGCTACGCTTTATCTCTGTCCACGCCCAAAACGTCTCGACTATCGCTAACCCTTCTACCCCTCGCTTTGTAGGTTTAGATCATCAGGAACTGATTGCTCGGATCCTAGCAGAGGTGAGATTCCCAACATGTACAAGCCACGGCCCTCTGGTTTCAGTGAAACAGGTGCTGTGTGGCACCATGTTATCTTCGTTCGCGTGAGCACTCTAACGCGCTTCTCAGGGTGTTATGGCGGCTACGCGAGAGTTTCGACGGTGATCAACGAGCGAAGGCCTGTCCTTAACAGTAGTCTGTTTTTGAACGCCGGAGACGAATTTCAAGGGACACTTTTCTATAGCTACTACGGAGGCGAGAAGATCGCAGAGACCATCAATCAGCTCGGCTTCGACGGCATGACCCTGGGAAATCATGAATTTGACGGCGGCGATGACATGCTTGGAGCTTTCCTGGTGAGTTCTACACGAGTGAATTTGCCATTGTCGCTAAACAAATATCGATTCTCAGGAGAACCTCACGTTCCCCATCATCTCTGCCAACATCCAGTCCGATCACCCAACCCTTAACAAGACGATTGTCCCATTCCACATCTACCCGCAATTCAGCCTTGCAGTTATTGGTGTGACAACTATAGACGTTCCTAACATATCGTGCGGCTGATTCCACCCCATGCATCTGAGAAGCTTACTGACACGTTGCAAATAGATCTCCTGGCGAGGGAACCATCTTCAAGGATGTAGTCGAGAGCGTGCAAAGCACCATCGWTCTCATTCGAGGAACGACGAACATCACGCGGATTGCCGCCCTAACCCATATCGGATATGACCAGGWTCAGATTCTGGCGCAGAGTACCACCGGCCTCCATCTCATCATGGGTGGTCACAGTCATACTCTTTTGGGCGACATGGAAGGCGCAGAGGGCGACTACCMGACCATTGTGCGCAATCAGGATGATGAAGAAGTGTTCGTTGTGACAGCTTACCGTGAGTGGAACAATAGACTTGATTGTAGACCGCAAACTGATATTTGATACAGGTTGGGGCGAATATCTTGGGTAGGCCGAATGTTTTTGAATATCCAATGAAGTGACTGCACGCTAACAAATCAGGTACATCGATGTCACCTACGACAGTGAGGGTCGGATTCTAGAATATAGAGGCGCACCGATCCACCTTACCAACACCACCAAGCAAAATACAACGCTTCAGGACCAGATTGAGGAGTGGCGCGTTCCCTTCGAGGCATTTGCCGCAGAAGTGATCGGACAGTCTGAGGTGGCTCTCGACCAAAGCGATTGCCAGGAGCAAGAGTGCCTGTTAGGCGATTTCATGGCAGACGCAATGCTTGCCTATCGTCGGAACAGCAGCGACGATGTCGACTTCGCTTTGATCAATGCTGGCGGCATTCGCGCAACCATTGATGAAGGAGACATTACTCGCGGTGAGGTTCTCACCTCCTTTCCCTTCGGCAACTCCCTTGTCGAGATTACGCTCAATGGATMATACCTGTGGAGTGTACTCGAGGGCATCATGACCGGCGTAAACCAGGTCAACGGCGACGAAGTCACCTCTTTCCTTCAGGTTAGCCAGGGAATCCAGATCGAATACAACCCCGAGAATAGCAATGGAAGCAAACTGGTCTCGGTCACAATCGGCAACTCGAGCATTGATAATGCTACAGACTACAACGTTGTGACTCTAGACTTTATTGCGGGTGGCGGAGACAACTTCTTTTCGGAGGTGTTTGAAAACGTGGTGACGCTTGATACCCAAKATCAGGTTCTCGTCCAGTATGTGGAAGCCCAGAGTCCTGTCAACGTTGAGCTCGATGGCCGCATTGCCATTGTCAACGGATCTGCGAATACCACAGCCGGGAGTGATGAAAATGAGACCGAGGATGAGAGCAACAATGAGGAGAGCCCAACTTCAGCACCTGCAGAAGGTTCWGGTGCTGGTAAGGGACTAGGAGGCCTCGGCGGCTTGTTTGCCGCTGTTTTTGCTGGCATCGCCATCGTGTACCTTCACTAGAGACCACTTCACTGTGGTTGTAGAACTAAACAATTCTGATCCGGGGACTGCCTCATCCAGAAGATTGAGTGGAATCTACCGAATCTTATCGACGGCCTTCGTATCTTGCTCTCGATTGGATCAGTCTGGACCGTTGCAAAGCTTTTTGTCTCTACGCCGCTCATACCACTTTAATGCGTCGAGACGCCGGAAGTGAGAGAGCTTCAATGCGAGAATATGCTGCACAAGCATGCTGGACCGTGACCAAGCTTTGTTTGCGGCGATCGAGGCTTATGAGAGATCGAAAGCGATCTCTCAGTCGCTGCTATCCACTATTAGCCATGGTGTCGCTGCTTCAGAAGTTCCAGGCAACGATGTGACAGTTGTAAGGACGGCTCCGCCAGCGGGCTAGTGACTCCAAATGCCACTTTACTAACCAAAAAAGGTCAACGTCCCTCACGTCAAGTCAACCTTTTCACCTCCCAAAGTGAGAGATCTCGATCTAAACTTGTCTTGGTGGAGCTTCATGCTGCTTGAAGATCCAACGTTCAAAGGTGCTTTCTCGGCGATTATGTCACTTTTCTCCAACTTCACTCTYAGAAACCTCACACCAAGTGTTGATTGCTCAATGATGCATCCGAAGGCCCACTGTACTCTTTGAACATTGCATGATGAAGTCTCCGGATTTCAATTGTGGATGCGAAATTTCAGCTTGGGGTGTGGGTGCCGATGAWGATCGAGCATCACATCACATCATAGCGAAATATGTCGCTACATATGGTGAGCTTCTCGTGCTATTATTTTGTCCATTAACTGCCTTTTAATTTTGCAGATCGTTTCATACTTTTACTGGATCAAGACTCTGCTCCCGGACCGCTCTATCTGGTGGGACTTACTCCAAGATGCCTGGCATTCTGTCCCATACCGGGCTTCTCGGAGGCAAAATTTCAGGGGCGAGTTTGCAGAGTGGCGTGTGTGTCACTGCTGCTTCTGGCTTCCTGCTCTTTGGATATGACCAAGGCGTCATGAGCGGCATTATAACTGAGCCCAGATTCCTCCAGCAGTTCCCACAGATGGATCCTCAGAACAAGTCTGGTGCTATCCAGGCATTGGTTGTTGCAATCTACGAGATTGGCTGTCTGCTGGGAAGCGGACTGATCATTTTTGTTGGCGACAAGCTTGGAAGGCGCAAGTCGGTGTTGATTGGCACCTTGATCATGCTGGTTGGAACGGCGTTGCAGGCGACTGCTTCTACACTTGGACATATGATTGTTGGAAGAATCGTCACGGGCTTTGGGTACGTTGGATGATCGGGCCCCGGAATCTTGCTTGGCTTACAATACTGACCAATTTGCTCTTTGATACAGAAACGGAATGAATACTAGTAGTATACCAGTATGGCAGTCTGAGATGGCTCCACCCAAGATCCGTGGGTTCTTGGTTCTTTTCGAAGGCGCCCTGATCACTGGCGGCATCATGGTAAGCAAAACGAATCATGCAATACACACTTATTGCCTTGGACCTCCCTGATGATCAACGCATGTTGAATGCCACAATGCACCCGAGCTTTTCGATTTACCCACGATGTCTTGGGCACGTACTGACTTCTTCCCCCTACTCCTAGATCTCGTACTGGATCAACTACGGCTTCTGGTTCGTAGATCAAAGCTCATTCCAATGGCGTTTCCCAATCGCCTTCCAGGCCGTCTTCGGTATCATGCTCATCATTGGAGTTCTCCTCTACCCCGAAAGCCCTCGTTGGCTAATCAAGCATGGAAATCCCGATGCCGCCAGAGAGATTCTTGCTGTCTTGGAAGACAAGTCCCCCGAAGACCTTGTAATCATCGCAGACGTCGAGGAGATGGACCGCGTAAACAAGATTGTTTCTGCAAACAAGCTTACCCCGAAAGAACTCTTTAGCAACGGCAAAGAGATGAATCTTTGGCGTCTGAGCGTCGCGTGTCTCTCCCAGGCCTTTCAACAGCTGGGTGGATTGAATCTGGTCACCTGTAAGTGACGGTATCTTTGCCCAACCATTTGGCCATTGCTAACCCTCCCAAAGACTATGCCACAACCGTTTTCGAGGGGAGTCTACAGTTCGACGCTGAGCTCTCTCGACTTATGACTGGCTTCCTAGGAACAGAATTCTTTCTGGCAGCTCTAGTTGCCCTCTTCGTGGTCGATCGACTGGGGAGGCGAGTCCTGATGCTGTGGGGTGCCATTGGCATGGGAGTCTGCCTTTTGGTAGTCGGAACCTGTCTGTCACAAGCTACTCCTACGTACAAGGCGCCTGCGTACGTTTACCCAACTTTGAACCTATTGTTTCATGCGCTGACTCATTAATACACGACTATAGGTATATTGCCACAGTGTTTATATTCATCTACAACACATTCTTTGCTATAGGCTGGCTTGGCGTCACGTGGCTCTATCCTGCCGAAGTTACGCCGATCCGCATCCGCGCAGAGGCGAACGGTTTTTCAACATGCTCTAATTGGTTAATTAATTACGCGGTTGTGCAGCTGGCACCGATCATGATCAACAAAATCGCATGGAAGACCTACTTCGTCTTCATGTGCTTCAACTTCTTCCACGTACCCGTTGTGTACTGGTTCTTCCCGGAGACGAATGGCTACAAGCTCGAGGCCATGGATGCCATCTTTGAAAAGGCCCACGAGACCGGCGAGAACCCCGTGTGGACGGAGCGAAGGGTGCGCAAGGGCAAGGACGTACTCGATATTGAGAAGCATGAGAATCACCCTGGAAGTGACAGCGAACCTGAGGGCGGCGTTCGCGGAGCAGAAATTGAAAAGGAGGAGATTAGGGAGGAACATGCTCGCGAGTGAGTGTGCATTCATTCTTTTCGACGAAGATCAACGAATGGAACGCCTGGAAATCGATACAATAACGGCTTACCTAGAACTTTACGACTTGTGACTTCCTTCTGTAATGATGCGTGAAGATTGCATGCCTAGGCTCACGATACAAAAGAAACGCATGTAATGTCAAAAAACCCTAAAAGATCCTAGATTTGAGAGCGAGACAATGAGCACAAGTGATGGAGATACTACTGATACATCCCAGCAGCTCCTTCCATTCCCGACATATCCATCCCCGGAATACCCATATCAAGCATTCCGTACAAGGAAGCATTGCCCGTGTACCAATCTTGCAAGTAAGCCGACATGTCCGGTTCATTGCTCACATTGTTCATCTGAGGGAACGGCGCCAAGCCAAGCGATGCAAGATACTCGTCGAATTCGCCCGTTACCAAGACGTTATCCTCGGAAGGTCCAGGTTGACTCGACTCCTCTGCAAGCTTCGACGCAGTATAGGCTTCGGCAACGCGAAGGAAGACGGAGCACAGATCGTACAGCTTCTGGACTCCACTGGATAGCTGGCACGCGGGATGTAGAGATGCGACGTAGCTTCTCATGAGCTGGAGATCGGCTTGTGAGTTCTGGTAGTGAGTGATCACTTCACAGAACATGATGGTAAAGGGAGTGAGAGGGCAGTTCAGCAAAACCCAATGGCAATAGACCATCCAATTATAAGCGTTCTTGCAGTGGGTGTTCGCAGTGTCCCGTATAGCTTCGAGGAACTTCCTTGCGTAGTGGAGTGAGGGTGAATCCGATGTGGGGGCCGAAGCGTGCAGCACCAACGCCATGGTCCCAAGGTAACTCACCTCATCTCCAATACTCATCAAGCGAGCAATGCTGCCGGAATGTTMCTTGAAATACCGCAGAACTGCCGCGTCGCTCTTGTGTCTTGTATTCCATAGAATTTGCATATTGTCTGCCAGCTCTTGTGCGGCTTGGCTGCGTTGTTCGATTGGTTGCGTAGCGGCAGCGGGACTGTAAAGGCGTTCGCAAATCTCGCCTTGCACCACGGCCGAGTCAATCCAGAAGTCAAGTAAAGGAAGCAAGAGCTGAGGGATCAGCGTGGAAGACGTCGGTTTTGGCAAAGAGATATACRAGTCTTTGAAGCACGGCGCGCGCCCTAGCCTCAACGAGAGCGATCTATCCTGCGTATATCTTTCCCAAGTGTCAGTATGAAATGTGGTAGATGCTCTGAGATACGTACGAAAACCAGAAAAGCAGCATCTTGCTAGTCTTCATCTCCTCGGGATCGTCTATCATGGAAGATAAGCGGTGATACCCAAGCGTTTGACACATCCCTATAGCGGCRGAGGCAAGGGTACTCGCGAGGCTTGGTTTACACATGTTGACCAAGACTATCGACTGTGTGCAAGTTAGCTTTGTTAATATTCCGATGCAGATACATACGCCAGACACGAGTGCCTCTACACTCTCTTTCGAAGGCGGAAGGACCATGGGCAACTCTGTTGCCGTGCGCAGTACCAATGGCTCGAAGACCTGCCTGAATACAGAATAACAAGATCAGTATGGAGATCATGGGTCTAGGATAGAAGAGACACAATAATGGCGTCAAGAAGCAGGCCGCCCCAATATGCTTACGATAAATCATAGTAGTACTTGGCGTGCTCCAGTCTATCTTCCGATCCAGATTCGAGCGCACTGAATTCGCAACACAACCCGAATAGACCAGCATACACCGACAGCCGGCGTGAAGGTATGTCGTTGTGATGTTGCTCATACAATCTGCGACTCTTCTGCGTAAAATCCGAGATGCTCGCAAATGGGAAGGCCCAATTCGCAACACCCGCTCCAGGTTCTATCATACACATTAGCGTCGCATCGAAGCAGCGTTGTATCTTAAACGCACCACCAGCTTTTTGCAAGATGGGCGCAACCTGGGGCCAAGGTGGAGGGACCACATCGATCGGAATCTTGGGCAGCACGGTCGTGTAGCTCATTTCAGCATCGGCATCCAAGCGTCCGACTATGCCTTGCAGCGCCTGGAGCGCTTCGGCAACGCTTTGTTGTACCTTTGCGCTGCTGCCCACAGTTTTCTCGAAGAGCTCTTTGGCTGCACCAAAGTCGGCGTGTGGTCCGGTACCAACATTGTGTGTCAAGTTGCGTAGATGGTCACTGATCTGGCTGCCTCCGTGGGGTGATTCTAATGTCTGTGTTGTTGTTGTTGTTGTGGCTATTGTTGCAGAAGGCTGCTTGGAAAGGTTACGCAAAAGCTGTTCGATGCTGGCTAGTTGACTTTCCATTCGATCAATTTTGTTCTCACTGCATATGTAAGCGACAAGCTGCGGTACCCTAGCAAGTGGAATACGGAGCCATACTACTGCTTTGAGACCATTACCCTAGACTTTTGCTCGGGCCGAGTTACAGTAGTCCTGCATGCTGACAGTCGCGACTAGTTAGTCGAGCCATCTTGCAAGAATGGGAAGAGTCGTCTCACAAAGGCTGGCAGCCCGACAATGTGTACATGGTCGCTTGCGGTCGCACCTGAGAGGCGATGGACGGAAGGTCAGCAAAATCTTGAACAAGTCCGGCGCAGACTAAAGCCTGGCGTAGACCAAAGATCATCCTGTAGGCCTGGAGTCGTGCGACAATGTGTTTACCGAATCTTCCTGTGTCTGCATTCATCGCACTAGAACAATGCTTAGCGTGTAAACAAGAGCGGTAGAAGGGACGCGAAGGCGTACGGCTCGTTGACCAGGCGCCGAAGGCAGCCTTTCATCATCGGACACTTGGCTCATTGTTCGGAGCGCCACGGATGGAGGTGGGGATTTCTGCAGCAGTGGCACAGCGCTGTAATGTTCATGAAGTTGTGTCGAGAAATTGGTTAAGCAGTCCGCGGATCCCGGGCTTGGGTCTTTATATTCGTCTCAGTTCTAGGGCCGTCGATCCGCGCGGCGTGCAAAGCATAAATGTCAGTACGTACAACCTTATCCTTGCTAACAAACCTCGTCAGTGGGATCTTTCAGCTGTGGCCACCAATACGACACATGTTGTTGGAGAGGCCAATGTGACTTTGGATGATGGTTCTCAAGACATTTGACCAAGTTTGTTGAGTGCAAGAGAAATGAAACTTTGGTCGTCAGTCTTGTAATTCCAAGCCGACCATAGCCAAACTTTGCTGTAGGTCTGACTTCTAAGCTGCTGATGGCCAACGATTAACCTTGATAGGGAGGATCCAGCTTGGTCTTGCCATCGTAGTAAAAATAGCTGGCGTTTGCGAGATCGATGTCCTTGAAATGGCTTGCCTGCCATTGGGGTCAGCWGGCATAAGGTATTCGTGCTGGAAGCCGAGGCGCATTTACATTCATAGCAAGCAATGGTCTTTGATCTTCGACATCGCTGTYCTTGAAATCGATGAGAATGCTGCTGCTACACTCGGGACAGAAACGATGCGGCTTCCTTTTCTTTCCAAACAGATATGACTTCAGCTTGCTGTCACAACCATTCTCGAAGACAACATCCTCCCTTCTAGGATATACGTTGAAGTAGCCTAGAGGACATGAGTGGATGGCTCAAGGATAGGATGGAAGTTGCCCACCATTCTTCGTGCAAATGGAACAGTTACAGCGTGTGATGATGCCTGTGCCCTCGGGAGCCAAAGCCTCGTTAAGCGCCACCGTATACTTGATGTTGCCGCAATGGCAGCTTCCATCGTACACCTTCATCGCAATTTTTGATGTGGTGGGTAAGAAGAAACAAGTTGCGGCTGAGAATATTGGCATTGGTAACCAATAGGGCGTACGGAGCCATGCCCGGCGCTAGTCATCGCTCGCCTATTGTATTTTGACTTTCATGGACCCACCAAAAAAAGATGCGAAGAGACAAGGGCAGAATTGCCCCATCACCGGCACAACCCACATTCAACTTCCCAAGATGGGTCGCGCAGCCTCGCCAGCGCTCTCGGAGAACGAGTTCGACATCTCCCGATCACTGTTTGGCGGCGAAGATGGCGACTTCACCAGCGATTCCGAAGCCGAGCAGATTTCCGTGCAAAAGACCCAGAATCTGCCCGCAGTCGATTTGGCCGGCAGTGACGATGAGGACGAAGCGTTCATCACTGCGGCGCAGGCAGCCGTGAACCGCAAAGGCGATGGGAAAGGGAAGAAGTCGGGCGCTTTCCAGTCCATGGGCCTCAACACCCACCTCCTCAAGGCCATTACACGAAAAGGCTTCTCCGTACCAACACCGATTCAGCGCAAGACAATCCCCTTGATTTTGGATGGACAGGATGTGGTGGGTATGGCCAGGACGGGTTCAGGAAAGACGGCGGCATTCGTGATTCCCATGATTGAAAAGTTGAAGTCGCATAGTGCCAAGGTCGGCGCGAGAGCAATCGTCTTGTCACCATCGCGAGAATTGGCGTTGCAGACGTTGAAGGTGGTGAAAGAGATGAGCCGGGGATCCGATCTACGCACAACACTGCTGGTGGGAGGAGACAGCTTGGAAGAGCAGTTTAGCAGCATGGCCAGCAATCCGGACATTATCATCGCAACTCCAGGTCGTTTTGAGCATTTGAAGGTGGAAATGGGCTTGGAGCTGTCAAGTGTCAAGTATGTCGTATTCGACGAGGCAGACAGACTGTTTGAGATGGGTTTTGCCGCGCAACTGCTCGAGATCATGCATTCTCTGCCGTCAAACCGACAGACTTTGCTCTTCTCTGCGACTCTACCCAAATCGCTCGTCGAATTTGCCCGGGCCGGTCTTCAAGATCCAAAACTGGTCCGTCTGGATGCCGAGAGTAAGATTGCACCGGGACTGCAGAGCGCCTTCTTCACTGTCAAGCGAGCGGAAAAGGAAGGTGCCCTCCTCCACATCCTTCAAGATATCGTGAAGATGCCTACAGGAGAGACGGTGGCGGCTATCAAGGCTAGGGAGCCCCAAAAGAGAGACAACAAGAAACGAAAGCGAGGAAACGATGATCCGCGGGAGATGCCATCCGAGCACTCCACCGTGATATTCGCTGCGACCAAGCATCACGTCGACTAWCTGGCATCTTTCCTGAAGGCCTACGGATACGCCACCTCGTATGTCTATGGTTCTCTTGACCAGACTGCCCGGAAGATGCAAGTGTTGGACTTTCGTACTGGTATGACCAACATCCTGGTCGTCACGGACGTTGCTGCCCGTGGGTTGGATATCCCTATCCTTGCAAATGTAATCAACTACGACTTCCCATCCCAACCAAAAATCTTTGTCCACCGTGTTGGTCGAACTGCCCGAGCTGGAAAAGAGGGATGGAGTTACAGCCTGGTGACCAACCAGGATATGCCATATCTGCTCGATTTACAACTCTTTCTCGGCCGAAAATTACTTGTCGGCAGAGTGGAGAAGGAGCGAGAAATGTTTCAGAACTCCATTGTGGTCGGCTCTATGCAGCGTGCGAAAATGGAGAGCTTGTGCGAGGAAGCACAAAAGCTGCTAGACGACGATGATGATTTGAGGCTGCAGCGTGACGTCGCCGGCAAGGGAGAGAAACAATACATGAGAACCAGAAATAGCGCGTCCGCGGAGAGTGTGAAACGTGCAAAGGGCATTGCACAAGCGGAGGACTCCACGGGCGTGAATGTGCTCTTCGATGACGGCAAAGATGCAGGACTTGAGGAGCAAAGACTGGACATGCTGGCGCGTGTCAGTGGCTTCAGGCCGGTGGAGACGGTATTTGAGGTCGGCCAAAGAGGAAAGAACAACGAAGCTAGTGAGATGATGAAGAAGCGGAGAGCCAAGATTGAGCCGAAGCATCAAGTTGCGAAGCAGACGCAAGAGGATGAGGCGGACAACGATGCACCCACGCGGAACCCCGACGCCGACGAGGAGATGGATGAGGATTCCGAAGAAGAGCTCATTCTGACCCAACCAAATGGTGGAGCAGATATGGAAGAGGCTTCCGATGATGAGCTGGAACTTACATTCGCCACGCCCGCTGACGAGTCGTTGCCTGGGAAGAAGAAGCGCAAAGGCAATTGGCAAGACTCTGAGCACTTCATGTCTTACACGCCTTCAACGTTGAACCTCGCTGAAGATCGTGGCTACGGTGTTCACTCTGGTGGTACAAATGCCACTCGCGATACAGGCGCCGGTGGTGCGCATTTCCTGGAAGCTGCGAGAGGCGCCACTATGGATCTCACAAATGATGAAAGCAAGAGTTTCCAAGACGCTACGAAAGCCAAGGGGCTGCGATGGGATAAGAAAGCGAAGAAATATGTTGCCCGTGCCAACGACGAGGACGGTTCCAAGGGCGCAAAGATGATTCGCGGAGAGAGCGGACAGAAGATCCCAGCTTCCTTCAAGAGTGGAAGATTTGATGCGTGGCGGAAAGCCAACCGTGTGGAGCGTATGCCTAGGACTGGCGAGCTGGAAAACTCCAGTCAACGTGGAGGCGCGGTTGGGAGAGGCGGGATCATCGGTGGCGGAAAGCGGTATAAGCATAAGCAGGAGTTGGCGCCCAAAGCTGCTGACAAGTACCGCGATGATTATGAGGTTAGGAAGAAAAAGGTTGAGGCTGCGAAGGCGGAGGGTAGGGGTAGATTCGCGAAGGAGGGGAAGAGTGAGTTGAGAGGTGCGGAGGATGTGCGGAAGATTAGGTTGGAGGCGGAGAAGAGGCAGGGGAAGAATGCTAGGCCGCAGCATCGTGGGATCGCAGGTGCGAGTAGAGGGGGTGGCAGGGGTGGTGGACGAGGTGGTGGAGGCGGCGGACGCGGTGGCGGTGGTGGACGAGGTGGAGGCGGAAGAGGTGGCAGAGGCGGTGGAAGAGGTGGCAGATAAAAAGACCTTGATATCTCTGATGATACATGTAACCCGGCTGCTATCGCTCACATCGAAGCAGGACATGGACTTGTCTTTGTTACACCCCTCCGACCTTGTTGGCCTACGCACACATTGGCGTTGAAATTCATGGCCTTTGTGAAAAGACAGAGTGTCGGTATTTGTTCGACTGGGTGTTTGACGAGGGAATGCGTGTTCAATACTACAGCGGTGGCCACAGGAGGGGTTGATATCAACTCCACTCCGGGATGAGAATCTCGCAAGAGGTAAGGGCAAACATGCTCATTATCGATAGTGCAGTGGCCATGTCTTGCTGTATAATGACCAGTCTAATTCGTTCTCAACTCCATGACTTTCATCTATCATATGGGTATCTTCCTCGTTTGCAAGAACGCTGGTGCACTCATGCATTTCATTTCCCGTAAAAATCGCTTTTCCGTCGAGCCACTAGTCGCTCATAGTCCTCAACTTCTCCTGCTCACCGGGCGTAAGCGCGTTGAACACCTCATCGAAACCAGGAGTTTGCGCAGCCTTCCTGAAGAAGTCAAGCAGATAGGCCTGAGTTTCATCATCCCTGCTACGCGACATCCCGGGACCGTCTTCAGCGCCGAGTGCCATGAGCTGAGACTTCGTCATACCCGAGGCCAGATCAAGGAAATCRTCGTCTTCCCATTCGCCCTCATCCTCCTCATCATCGTCATCTAGCTCAGCGGCAGCAGCAGCGTCCAGGTTACGAGCGCTACCTGAGGCCGAGAGAAGCTCATCAACCAAAATCTTGACGATCTTGAGCTGTGCTGAGATGATTGTGTACTGTTCGGGGTTTTGACGCGCTCGAGATCGAGTCATAATGCGGTCTGAAGTGGGAATGATCATGTCTCCCTTGACCTGGATTTCAGCAATGCGAGGGTCATTAAGCTCGAACAATTTGGACAGGGCGACAACACTTGAGTCTACGTTAGCATCAGTCGGTAATGCTCGGCGCAGGTCACTTACTTCTCTCGGATGTCCTCATAGCCGGCAAAATTCACAGAGTTCTCCAACCACTTGCTCATGACGACCTGTAAACCAGACTGCTCACCAACACGTACGTCGGCGAGGAAGCCAACGACTTCTTGTGCGGAGATGAGCGAAAGACGAGCAAAGACGAGAATCAAGCTTTGAATGAATTGGGCCTTGGTTGCAGTGGCGAGTCGAACAGCGACCGCACGGAGAAGCTGCATGAGGTAAGGACCGAGCTTGTCAGAGCCAGCCTTTTCGACGACCTCTGCAGCAAGGCCACCAACCTCTGCAGCACTGTGATCATCAACGGCCGGGTTTAAGAGGCGATCGATAATGACAAGGACCACCTCAAGTCCGCCTTTGCCGTCCTGGTCTTGAAAGCTGAATACCTGCTCGGGATCATGATGAATCAAGTGCCGGATGGCGGCTGTAGACGATTTCAAAAGCTCGTCATCCTGGGAGCCAAGCAAAAGCCTGTTCAGGCGCGGCAACACCGAGACAACAAAACCGGGAGGCATTGGTGTGGTTCCGTTCTCTGCAAGCGCAGACAGCAGCTCCGCCGCAAGGTTCGCCAAGGCATTCTCCTCTGTCAAAGTGGCAACATCAAAGGCGCCCATGAGGGAAGGTAACACCTTTGTCGTCAACTGCGCATACGCCTCGCTGCCAAGTTCAGCAATCGTACTCGAGACATCTTCAAAGGTCTCCGCAACCATAAGTGCGATCTGAAAGTTGGTTGCTCCGCGGCTGGCGACCGTGAAAAGTAGATCAAGCCCACCACCTTGGAGACATGTTCGTACGTCTAGCAGGATGGCGTCACGCAAAGTCTCGATGATGGTGATCAACATATCGTCACTATCGACGAGATCATCGAAATCCTGAGCATTGATAAAGTCTGAAAGAGCGGTGATGATAGCTGGCTGTTTCGCTAGCATAGCGGCTGACGGTAGGGAGGAAAGGTAGTATTGAAGCGTGCGAATGCAGGAGACCTGAACAATCTCCGACGCATCCTGTGAGATTGCTTGTAGAGAAGCCTCCATGAAAGCGGCCGCCACGGATTGGAGAGTGACCCCAGAGGTCCGTATCAGACTGCCAGCGACAAGGTGGCCTCTCGCTCTCAGAAAGACGACGTCCTCTTGCAAGGCGTGCTGGATGAAGTCCACATAGCTTTGCGCAGCCTCTGGGCTAATTTGTTTTTCCACGTCTTGGAAATCACTTAGTAGCTGGTTGAGGAGGTATAGAGCAGCCTCCTTCATCTTCCATCCGGAGCTCTCAGAGTAGAGCGAACGAGTGTATGTGAGCAGGCCTTCAACAGCCGTGGTGTTCAGCCATTCCCCTAGCTTGATGACAAGGTCACCGCAAGCTGATCGCGGAGTGTAATTTGCTGTGACGTTGGTTTCCTCCGATAGAAAGACGTTGCAGTCGATATCCCATAGGCCCTCCTCCTCGACCGTGATCTGAGCGTAGGCCACTGCGATCTTCATAACATCGGTGATCCAGCTCAGCCCTCCGTTGGCGGCTTGGAGCTGCTGTTCCAGCTCCTTGCGTACAGGTGGTGCGCGCAGACACGCTTGCATGAAGTCGAGCTCCTCGAGGACTAAGAAGTCCAAAGTGTACGGCAGTCCGTCCGCATCCTCGAGACGACCCTGCATGTCATCCTCAATGTACATTGCCTGATATTGACCCTGCAGTGTGGAAAGCTCGTGCCATGTTGCGGAGAACAAGGCGGGGCTGTGTGGTGACAGGTTCCCTGGAAACAGCGATCGGATTCGCATCAGTACTTTGACAACCTGCAGCTTGAGTGCAACGTGGCCACGGTAGACCTCTGCGGCAACCAGGTCGCTAGATTCTTGGATCTGGGTAGGTGAGGGCGCCAAAGGTGTCTTGAGGGCGTCAATGAAGAAAGCAATCCAGCTCCCTAGAGTCTCCTCCGCAAAGGCTTTCACGGCTGCTTTATGATCTTCCATGACCATTTCAAGGATGTCGAAACAAGAGCGAAAGACAGACACTGCCAATGCTCGCAAAGTAGCTTTCCTACTCTCGTTTGTCGCGACCTCGAACATCACGCGGACAAGATCCCTGGCAACGCTGAAGAACTGCTCTTCACCAAAACAATCATCCACGAGCTCGTTGAGCACTTTCAGGGCGCCATGTAGCTGTGCATCCACTCCAGTGCTCACCACATTCAGCACGGTAGGCAAGAGCGTTGGCCACTCATCTGGGAAATCTGCAGTAGCAATCTTGCTCACCACGAGACTGGCAGCACTTTTGATCTTCCTCTCGTCGCGATCACTCAATGCCAGATCAAGCAGGCGCTGGCGGATTTGAGCTTTCTTGCCATCATCCGCGTACAGCTGGCCCGCGAATTCGTCAAATTGCGGTGACCAGCACGCCAGGACGAAAGTTTTCAGGTAGAGGAGAGCAGCCTGGCGGATCTCGAGAGGAACCTCGGCGTGCGCACCAACAGAGATCAATCCCAACGGAAAGTCCGAGTTCTGGTCTCGAAGCTGTTTCAACAGCAATTCTGCATTCTTGCGTGTGGTTTCCTGGGGAGACTGTGTCTCGGTAAATAGCTGCACTAGCTGCTCCTCCATGGTCGGAAATGGCTAGTCGCACTCTCGACTCCGCGCGGTGATTATGTGACTCGAGACTGACGGCCGTGAAGTTTGCGAAAAGTGGCTCTGCGGGGAGAGAGCTTGGTGAGGTGGTTTCTTTGATGAGAACAAACAGTGAAAAAAGTTGTCACTGCCGCGGCTGCGACTTCCGGTGCACCGGCTTCTGAAACAACGAATCTACCGAATCCTGTTTGTTGTAGGTCCGTGATGCGGAATAGCTCTGCACTCGAATATTTGCCGTCTGATGAGTAGATGGAGGATCCAAGCAACCTGGCTGGTGGGTGAACATATCTCCTTCCACGGTGGAAAAGTAAAAAGTGGGGCCGATTAGGTCAGATCTGCCGCGACGCGAACCTGACACGCTCGACAACGAAGGAGACAGCAACTTCATCAACAACATCATCGCCTCGATCTGGCGGCAGTGGAATGGCGGACGACGCGCCGACGTTCCGCACGTTCGTCACAGCATTCACAGACTTCCTCACCGTCGCCATTCACACCATTCTGTACGAACGCGGCATCTATCCACAGACGTCCTTCCTGTCCGCAAGAAAGTACAACTTTGCCGTTCGCCAGAATCGCCATCCAAAAGTTTGCGAGTGGATCAACGACGCCATCAATTCGGTGGACACGGAGCTTTTGAAAGGGTCCGTCGACAGAATAGCCGTTGTCATCTACAGCAAGCAGAACAAACCGCTAGAGCGCTTTGTATTCGAGGTCTCCCGCTTCCCAGCAGTCGCGGCTTCGGATGTGGATGTCATCCTCGAGGCTGCAGATGGGTCGCTCCTGCCTATAGTGGATCTTGAGGAGCAGCTCAGAGCGACTATGAGCAAGCTCTCCAATTGCAGCTCGACCCTGGCTCCCCTACCCAAAGGCTGCACTTTTACAATTGCCATTGAACTGAAGGGGGAGGGCAACGCTCCACTCTCGCATCCTCAACCCTGGATGCCAGTGCAGCCTGGTCAAAGAGGACCCGGCCCGCGCCAAGCACACCTGACCACCCCAGTGAGAGCTGTGCACGCAGGCGAGATGATCTTTGAGACATGGATTGAAGAGTTTGGCGGAAAGCAGACTGAACAGAAAGACTCTGCCACGGGCACTGCGGGATGACTTTACTCAGTGGGGAACGTTCGATCTACGGACCAATTTAACCCGTGAATCACGACCGACGACCGAGCTGTCCTGCTACTGGCGTAAGCTTCATGCTCGTTCTCCTGATCTAAAACTGAACCCCTGTGCACAGCGCTCCGTCGACTGTCAAATTCGTTCCTGAGATGAAACTCGCTCTCTCGCTGGAAAGGAAGAGGACCGAGTCGGCGATCTCTTCAGCCTTGCCCATTCTTCCGAATGGATTTGCTGCCATCTGAGTCTTGAAGAACTCTGGCGCCTTCTTCTCAATGTCACCCCACACGCCATCCTCGATGTAAATGTTACCAGGCGAGACAGTGTTTGCTCTCACTCCCTTCGGGGCCAGAGTGCGAGCAAGCTGAGCAGTGTAGTGAATCAAGCCGGCTTTCATGGTGCCATATGGACCAGGAGCGGTAAAATCCACATCCCGACCGCTTACAGAGGAAATGGTAACAATGTTGCCTCTGCTCTTCTCAAGATGTGGGAGGGCGGTCTGAATTAGGTGGTAAGTGCCCATGAGATCAGTCTGGAAAGCTGCCTGCCAATTCTCGGTAGTGTCTTCCATGGAGAGGGAAGAGACGTTCGCAACGACGATGTCAATCCGACTGTTCTCCTTGGCAACAGAGGTTACCCATGCGGCCAGTTTGTCCTGAATAAGTCAGCTACATGCTGGTGCCGAAGCTCTGTCGGAACCATGCATTACCTTGTTTGTTACATCGACCACAACCCCAATTGCTCGTCCCTCGAATTCACCACTGGACAAATTCTCATTCGCTGCTTCGACATCTTTTGCGGTTCTGGAACAAAAGTGGACCGTGGCGCCCTCCTTCAGATACGCTCGCACAATAGCCCGGCCGATGCCTTTTGTTCCTCCTGGTTACCAATCAGCATTGGGTCATCAATGGATGAGTGCGTCACGAACCAGTAACAAGTACGACCTTCTTCTCAAGTGCTAGATGCATCTTTTCCGATCTGAATATTGTTTCGTTCGCTGTGCACTCCCTCGTTTCAAGACGATGGCAAAGTACTATCATGCGGAGAGGTAGAGTAAGCAAGATGTTAAAGCTGAGCTGATGACGTAGCGACATCGCTCGCTGGCCCGCCCAAGTCGATCTCCTACCCTTGGTCGCACCCACACGACAAACCCTGGCGACGAAGTGCATGTGCCTTGCGAGCATGATAATCATTCATCACTATGAATTCTGCCAGAGCGAGGTGTAGAACGAGGCATGTAGCGGCCTTAAATCACAACTAAACTCGATCTGCAGCACACACATGTTCAATTTCTCGCAGAGATCGAAGTGACAACTATTTACGCCCAGAGATGACCTCGAGGGTTTCTCGCTCCAGAGATCAGAATACCATGTTACATTCAAGGCGTTCTTATCAAGGCGCAAAGCTCCACTCCTCCAGCTCTGCGAAGCCTCCTTTCCTTCTCAACATTCGGTCTCAGACGTCTCGTCTCTGCAACTCAGACCATCGAAACAAACGGGGAGGCCATTCAAACTTGTCTGGATAAGTCGGTTCACCCTTCGGACGACAGCTGACATACACAAGGAGACTTTGCAACGACCGCCCCATTCAAATACTCATTGGCGAAGACGCCGTCTGCACCAAAAATCGCTCAGCCCTTCCTCGTCCAGGATTACTGCTCAAAAGGTCCTCTCTCAGTGAATGATTCTCGTCTCGACTTCTCTGGTGGGAGCGGCAGACCGGAACTCCTRGTTTGATGGCTGCATCTGAAGTTTGTGATCCGGGTGTGTAATCGGTCGACCTTACCATACTTCGCTTCTCCATCCTGCGCATCCGCGACAAACACAAAGGCGACGAAAAAGAACAAGCATATCGACCATTCTTTCTCCATCCGACAACCGCTTCGCGAAACTCCGCGCATGCCTCGAATGCCTTGCTCAAGAGGTCTACGACAGCCTTAAGATCGTCAACGCAACTTTTGAAGTCCCGGAACACGATCAGCCTTGAGCCTCTCAGACTTCTCCACAACAACGGCTTCCACAATTGTCGCTTTAGGTGTTCTGAGCAGGGCTCCAGGTAGTGGATCGTCCCAAGCTCCAATATGTTCAAACATCGACTCCCGATCTAGTTTACCTCTTAGGGATCATTTCAATGCTTCGTACATACGGCGTCATGCTGGGCGCTACCATTGCTCTAGCCTCATGATCTCAAAGCATGTATAGCACTTAAATTCCGCATCGGAGATAAATTTGTAGCAGCCATGATGAGTATCACGATAGAACAGGACATCGTCTGTTTTTTGAGCGTCTGAAAGCGCGACTGTCTGCGAGAGATGGTGCCCTGATGCTTTGGCAGAGTTCCAGGCGGTATAGAATACAGATTGAGACTGGAGGTGGCAGCAGCTCTCATAAATAGCTGGATCGACCACGGTCGGCTGATGAGAGTCTTCTCTGGTTTGGAAATCAGCTTACACACTGCCTCTTGGACGGACTAGATGGATACCCCACGAGCAGAATATTCTGCCGGTCTGAACTTTTAAAAGTAAGCCAACATATTTGTATTAGGAGGGCGTTGGCTGATACTCGGATCTGTTGAACTACAAAGGTCGAGAGGATTGATGATTCAATTCCCACGTGATTTTGCTTCGCGCTAACGCATTTTATTTGCATCCTGAAGATTGTCCAGCCTTTTGCTACGGCATGACACGCGTCATTACCTGCTCGTTCCCCAATTGATTGAGATACCACGGTAACACTATATGGTCCTGGTACCTGACGGAGACAGTACCAAACATCCCAACTCCCTCGCAAAGTCATCAGAGCGAACCTTGTGCAATGTCTTTTCGACTGGTACTTTCCCACAAAGGAAGTTCCCTCATCCGAGATTCACTTTTTTCATAATATCATCCAAACTGGTTATTAGCCACTCCGCAATCCAAAAACCTCCAACAAAGCAACCTATCATGTCTTTCACTACTGTTGGCGGCTCTACTGTCCAACATGCAGACTCCATGGCCCTCCAGAGGCTCAAAAATCGCATCGAAGACCTGCCACCGGAGCTCTATGCTAAGATCAAGTCGTTCGTCTTCACAGACGACACTTTTACGCTCGAGAAATCTACAACTTCACCTTTTGAGCCATGCGCTCACAGCCCGCGCTGTGCTGCCAAGATACACCGGGTCGTTCGGATCGATGAAAGTTGGAGGCCGCCACGCTGGATGCAAGTCGATCTAGCAGCATGCGACACCTATGCCGACCAGCTCTTCCACAATGGCACCACCTTCATCTTTCCGAGCATCACGGTGATGCAAAAGTGGATATCTTCCCGGGCCAACTGCGACATCATGCCTCTCCTGAGGCTGAAGATCTACTGTTTAATGCCAAATCTCACGCTTCCTCCGCTCTCTCGGACTCCCACGGGAACTGATGGCAATAATCATAATTCCCGGACTCGAAATCACCATTTCTATGTCGACAGAATAGAAGAAAACTTCGCCTCACAACTTCAAAACTTGCGCCAGCTCGTGGCGCGACATGAATGTCAAGATTGGCTGAACGAATTCCCGCAGACATTTAGACAGCTTCTACGACCAGACGAAGTTAGAAATCGGGCACTAGTGGGCCAGGTAAGATTTATCAAATTGGAGAAGGAGGTGAGTGCTCAAATCAATGTCTCGGCTTTACAGTGTTCTATTGACGCTGGTCCAGATTTTCGAAGCCGCATGTTGCGATATTTGAGGGTTAGGTCAACAATCGTGACCAAGAGACCAGGAATGAAAATTGATACAAAGGTGTCAAAGCGCGACGATTCGCATAGCGAGGTTGGCCATGCTTTCATCTCGTCCCTGAGATTGGTCAGTTCATGAGGCTGTGGGTTTTAATGTAAGCAAATATCGATACAAATGGTCATCTCAAGTTGCGAGCAACCTTATGACAACCATACTGGTTTTTCATATTTCCCGCTACATCTCTGACTTTTTCGTCTTCGCCGTCGAATTATTGACCTACTTTTTCAATAGCGTATTCTCGCAGTACTCAAATGTGCCGTTGTCTAGGGGCGCCTGGGAACCGCCAGCCTTGTTCTTATACACACATGCCGAATCGCGCAATCGTCGAGGACTATGACTTCACACCCCCAATCGAGCTCCAGACGCTCCTCCGTGCACTTACAGCCAATGACATTGGTCTAGTTGTTTCCAACATGGCTCTTGCCAGTGAACGAGAAGTATAGGGACATTGTTTGGGTCTGGCTAGGGGACGCAATGGACTTCATACGGGATTTATGTGTTGCTGGTTCTCCTTGGATCTGTCGTAGGTATCGTGCTTTACAGCAATGTTTAGAATGGTGGCGATCAAGGTGAAGACCGCAAGGAAGATTGTCCGGTATCTCATCATCTTCGGCTTCCGCACGAAAAGAGGAGCTAGGTCTCTAGGACCTTTTTCCATCGACTGCCCAGATCGCAAAGACGGCTATTGCAAATGGCGGACTTGAATCAACCACGCGCATTTGAGCCAGTACAATTTCGATGCTTTAAAGCTAAGTGCGGCCTCGACTGTGCTGCACCCGACATGCAGCGCATGGGACTTGTGGTGTCTGGCAAGTTGATGAGGTACTCGTGTGAAGCCATGGATTGGGTTCGAGGGCATGATGAGTTATGAGTTCATGAGTTATGATTTCATGAGTTATGAGTTATGAGTTCATGAGTTATGAGTTATGAGACAGTTTGACTGAAGACGGCGGAGAAAGACTCGAGGCGAGGTTGCTTTGCAGGGTGCGTGCCCGGAGTTGGAGGCAGGCCTGTCTTGAAYAGATCAGCGAGCTTAGGTGTGGCTCCAACCATTCCTTGGGCTGCACGATGAGACAAGTATTGACTGGCAGGCGTACATGTGCCACAGGCCTATTCGATATATGAGCCTTCCTTGCTAGGACAGTATGCACAGCATTCAAACAACGTGTATTCTTCTTCCGCTGTCTCTGTGCATTTTCGGGGGTTCTTCAGTGACAGAATATGGGTAACGAGCGTTGGGAATGTGCGAGTGCGAGGGACAGGAAACCTGAAGCTCGCCGGTCCTCATCGTAGTGTGATGTAGCAACAATGATAAGCAGTCTTGCGGAGATGCGGATGCCCCGTTGATCATGCCCGATTGGTCGTGTCGTCGATGTTCAAGGCAGTAGGGGCGGCAAGCTTCAACCTTCACCTCCACCGGCCCTTGGTGTTGACATGGAGATGGGATCCCCGACGTTGAAGGTGAAGTGAGAGGTGAGAGCCGGACCCTCGGGAGTCCCTGCACAACTCGGAAACGGGAAACTCCGATTATCCGATCGGTAAGCGCTGGGCTGGTGCTGGATCAAACTGGGATGTGTGGACGAGGGCGCGCACAAGAACCACCCGGCTGACAGTGCACAGCGTGGAACTTCTTCACCTTATTAAACCCCTTGTCAAAAGTGTACAAACACACGAGGAAGAAACGGTGTGAGTCGCGGATACCACCAGAGCATCTCCACCCCACTTCTGTTTTGCTGCGCGACCGCCACCCACCGCTCACCGCGCCGAGCGCAAAACCCCTCGAGCGGCGAGAAATAGGCAGCCATGCCTCTCTCAATCTTCCAGTTCCCAAAACCGCGCGTAAATTCACCCCGTCGGTCCACCAAACAACATGTTGACCGTACTGATGCCAATCCAGACACTCCTCCGCTTTGTTTCCCTCCGAACAGCCACCGAATTCATAACATTAACGCTGCTGATCAACAAAGTCACGGGCTTCTATGGCATTCTCGCGCTCTTCACCGGCTATGAGCTCAACCCGCTACAACTCTCCCACTACATCTACTCTCTGATTATCTTGGGTCTGGCAGCATGGCTGGGGCCCGCGATCCGAAGCCGACCGAGCGAGCCGCTGAAAGTCCTGGCGTTGGCGTGGCTGTACGTTCTGGACACCGTTATAAATGCCGCATACACTGCGCTGTTTGGGATGGGATGGTTTGTGCTTCTAGCGCAACATTTTGGTGAGGAGACTGGAGGTATTGGAAAGGTGCCCGGGGAGGGCATGATGGACGATACCGCAGGATTCACGAATCCGAATGTGAATGCCACGGCGGTGGAAGTCACCGTGAAACCGGCCCCGGGACTGCTTTCGGGACAAGAGGCGGTCGTGATCAGCCAGGTGGGGACAACGACGGGAATGGTACTGGAGAGCGACATGATGACGAGCATTGGTCTTCTGGCGCTGTTCAGCCTCATCAGAGTGTACTTCTGCTTGGTGGTGATGAGTTACGCAAGGGGCGTTTTGAGGCGATCCGTGGCCAATGCCTCGGCTGGGAGTGTGGGGTTCGAGAGCACTACGGATGCGACAATGGCTTCTAATCCATTCCAGACCGTGGAGGGCTGGAGAGGCAAGCTGGGGAGAGTAATGGTCAGGTTCCCGTCCAAACGTTACTGGCTGGGACGGGAGGAAATCATGCCTGGAGAGGAGTCCGGCATGTTAAGCGAATGGGAGAGAGCCACCAGTGGGAGGTTCCAAGGTGGGAGGAAGGCTTTGAGGGTAAAGGTGCCGAGCGGCAGTGCGGAACAAAAGGGCGTTGGCGAGAGGGAGAGGAGGGCGCGAAGTGGGACGGGGCCACCTCCGATGAGTGCTTCCAGTGCGAAGAGTGAGAGGAAGGGCTTGCCAGAGTAGTGGATGAGGACGATAAGGGTAATGACCTTTCCCGGCGACGAGACCGGAGAGGGTGGCATGATGGACGAAGGGGAAATTCTGTACAGCACGTTCACAGCACGAAGGATGGGATGTGGTTTTCGATTCCCATATATAGCTTTCACGACAATTTTCTCTTTGAACCTTGTTCACTTCACGAAGTCCTCCACGCAGACTTGCACCTCGATTACCAAAACAGCGCTACAGTAGTGGCAGGGATCGRATGAAGAGTTAAAGTATATCGTTTCTCACTATGCTCTCTCAGAAAGCTGGGCGAAGAATCTTTTGAACCATTGCGCCTTGTGCGCCACGCTACAATGTCCATGATTCCCTCACGTCTCAACCATAGGGACAATAGACAAAGAAGTCGTGAACTCTGTACAGCTTCTGTACAAGAGGATCGTCATGCTGCTTTCCTCCTCCAGGCATCCTCGTGCTTCACTTTCTTCCAGGCTAGATCAGCAGTTGCACCCACCCTCACTCTCCGGCTTCGTCTGGTTGACATTGACATCAATAGCTGCGCACGTCAAATGTCAGCATACATTCCCTCTTCCACTGAACACTCTTAGCAGACTCACTGTTCGCTTGGGCCTGCACGCCCTCACCCTCCAGTCCTGGCAGCGCCTGAGCAATCTTCTTGAACAACCCCTTGACATTATGTCCAACCTTTGCACTCGTCTCCACAAACATGCATCCCAGTCTTTTCGCTTCTTCCTCGCCCTGAACAGCCGTGACTTCCCTCTTCTCATTCAGATCCGTCTTATTGCCCACCAACACGATAATGACATCGTTCCCTCTCTCTCCCCGCACATCATCCACCCACTTCCGCGTCTGTGCGAAAGACTTCTGGCTCGTAACATCGTACACCACCACCGCAACGGAGGAATCGCGAATGTAGGAAGGAATGAGCGAGCGGAAACGTTCTTGGCCGGCTGTATCCCACAATTGAAGGCGAACTGTGCGGTCCTCAAGATACATGGTTTTGGAAAGGAAATCGATGCCAATGGTGGCTTGGTAGGTGCTGTCAAAGGAGTCGTACATGAAGCGCGTTATGAGGGAGGTTTTGCCGACACTTTGCTCTCCCAGGAACACCAGCTTGAATTTCCGGAGAGGATTCGTGTAACTCCCTACTGTTTGCGCCATTTTGAAGGTGATCCGGGGTGTGTCGTCCTGCGTATGGCCGAAGATGTAAAGGAGTGTTGATTATCGATCCTCCGGATGCGGCGAGACAGATTCGGGCAGGTGTAGACTGCCGGGCTTGGATGGACTTTGTCAGTATAGAGGCAGACACCGCAGTGGGGTAAATGATAGCGTCCCGAATATGTCTGAACGTGTTCGTATATTCTCGAGGATGAGATCTTAAAAGAATATGTATATAAACTGCAAGAACAGAACACGGAGGTGCAAGAGACCCGCACGTGCCGCACGTGCCAATCGGGCAATCTGGGACTTGGACCCTGCATCGCTTCGCTTCCCAAAAATTTAGAACTTGGGACTTCACTTCGAATTTCATCCCGCTCGCAATCGAAAATTACAGCAAAGATGTCGGCACCAGCAACGCACAAGCAACCCTCGAGGAAGGGCACCAAGGCCTGGAGGAAGAACATCGATCTCACTCAGGTCCAAACCGGTCTCGAAGATACCCGATCTGAGCTCGTCGCCGGTGGCATCATTGCCGAGAAGGATAGCGCCGACCTCTTTACCACTGATGTCGCTGGAGACGCCGAGGTAGCTCGTAAACAAGCCAGCGGAAAACTCCTCAAAGCAGATGAGATCCTTGCCCAGCGGAGCGCCATTCCAGGGATCCCGAAACGAAAGCGCAAAGATGAAGTGACAGTCTTCGAGGGCAGTGGACCGGGTGGGAAAAAACGCAAGAATGGAGAGTATGTTTCTTACAAGGATCTGCGAAGGCTAAAGATGATTGCGGATGGAGGTGCCGTGGGAATGCAGATGGAATATGAGAAGGCAGAGCACGATCCTTGGGGTGAGGTTGCTCCTGTCCAGGAAGAGAAGTTTTCGTTCCTTGAGCCGAAGAAGCCAAAGGTTGCGCCAAGATCTTTGGGTCTCGCACCGAACGCTATCACGAAGGATGGAAAGGCTGTGGCGAGTGTCAGGAAGCCCGACGCAGGAAAGAGCTACAACCCCAATGTCACCGACTGGACGGCACTGTATGAGCGGGAAGGCGCTGCCGCGGTTGAGAAGGAGAAAGAGAGGTTGAGACTCGAGGCGGAGATAGAGGCGAGAGAGGCAGCCGCTTTGGAGGAGGCGGCAAGGGTTGAGGAGGCCGAGAAGGAAGCATTTGCCACAGACTACGAAAGTGCATGGGAAAGTGAGTGGGATGGCATCCAAAGCGGAGGAGAGGAAAGGGTGGTGCACACAAAGAAGATGCAAAAGCGAAAGACGCCTGCGGAGAGGAATAAGATCAAGGCGAGGAAGGAGCGAGAGCAGAAGGAGAAGTGGGAGAAGAAGCAGAAGATCAGGGCAGAGGAAGAAAAGCACATCAAGAAGATTGCGAGGGAACTAGCGGCGAAGGACAAGGCCACGAGACCCGGAACTCTTGTCAGGACGGAAGGTGGCGAATTGGATTCGTCTTCTGACGATGGCACGGAGGCCGCCATCGTGAAGCGTCGTTTCGGGAAGGTTGCTATGCCAGAGGCACCGCTTGAGGTTACTCTTCCAGAAGACCTTGAGGATACTCTACGTAGGCTGAAGCCTGAGGGTAACCTTCTGACGGACCGGTACAGAAATCTGCTTCTCAATGGCAAGGTTGAGATCAGGAAACCTGTCGGACAGAGAAAGCAAAAGCAGACATACAGGACAGAAAAGTGGAGCTACAAGGATTGGGAGTTGAAGTAGGATCTTCTCTGGTAATTTCGAGCGCAGCTTTAATGTCCACAAAAGACTCGTCGTCAATAATTGCAGGACTTTCATTGCATCCCGATACTGGTCTACTAGTTGTGAAAAGGGAGCATCATTTCTCAACCGGAAAGATCATAACCACATGGTCCTCTCACTGATGCCACTGCGGATTCAGCTATCCTTCCCATGTGCTCTGCTGATCAAGAATGCGAGTTAGCATTTCTCAGCCTATCCATGTGTGTTTATGCTGGTAGCACTTGAATTGCGGAGCGCAACGCTTGCTCTCTATCAGCCTCTCTCAACACCTCCGTCTACCTGCTGTTTACAATTTTCAGAAAGGATTTCCACCAGTCCAACGACAAGCGTCGTGCTCTTTGTCTGTCATTGAATGTTAGGCCTACTCCTGGTTGCTGGAAGGACCTAGCGTACATTTCCTATGGCCACGAAAGGTTCATTCCGCGACGGCAGCATGCTTGCCAAGTGCAAGCGCATAGTATCATTGTAAAACAAGGAACGGCCTGATCCTGCAGTAGTGCGTGTGGGACTTGTGATTGACGGAGTTCTGGACTGGTAACTCTCTCGGTTTGGATTAGATTCTCCCTCTGAAAGGAAAAGATGGAATGAGGAAAAGTGGTTTTACGACGTGACGGAACCCATGATTTGAGGCCCCGGATGACCAGATGCTTAAGCTTGAGCGAGAGCCGACTCTACATGTGTTCGTTCGATCCATCCACATGCCAGCGATCAGCTAGCAGTGAGAAATTGTCTTCTCTGGCCAATCGACCTTCTTCCCATGTCGGCAGGATTCCTCACATGGCCGCCGAAGAACGAAGACCCCATCCCGCAGCGAAATGGGGTGAACAGAATGGACGGTGAAGGAACGCGTAGTCAAGCGGTGTACATGTGGCCGCCCGTTTCCGTGCTTCATCATCTCTTCTTGACGCTCGACTTGCTCCACGGCTCTGTCTACTGCACAGCCGCTCTATGCGAGATTCAATATCCGGTGAACTAAAAGCTTGCCTGGGCCATAGTAGACAGCTACTGATCTGTTGGGCAGGTTCTTGGGGCGATCTCGGGAGGTACGGCGGATCAGTGGTGTCGCCGTTTAGGTGGCTCCCTTGCAACGCTCAAGACTTGTTTGTCTATATTGCGGCCCATAAAAGTAGGCTGAATCGCGGAATGCAAGACGCATACACGTACCGTCCTTGGCGGCAAGAGAGACTCTACTGCAGCGCATCGCGGCACCTGTTCCGACGAGGGACGATAGATGCCTCAAGCGCCGAAACTCCATTACATCAGACATCGGAGCCGTAATGATGCCTGAGCCATTGGGCATGAGTCAATCGATGACATTCTCCCCAAGTCAGGCCTATTYCTCCCTCTCCAGAAACGACGGATCCAGCTCCACTTTCTTCTCGAACTTCGTCCACCAGTCTTGGAAGGCTTTCAACGGAACAGTATCGCTTCCAAAAGATGCCAGAAAGTTGAACGCATTTCCGATGATCCTCTGGGCCAGCACTTTCGTCGTAGCTTYGCCGGCCGGAGAGGAAGTAAGCCTGACCATGGCATTGGAAGTCTGCTGTTCGTGAGATGTCTGCCCTCCAGATTGTAGCGTGGCAAGTTGTGATGCAACTTGCGCCTCGGGCTCGATCGAAATTCCAACCACAATGTCGCCGGTCACAGCTCCGTTGACATTAGCCGAAGCATCGTCGATCATGACATCGCCGCTCACTCCACCGGCTTTCAGTCCGCTGACCTTGAAAATGGCGCTTTCCTTTCCGGGTCCAATGCCACCAAGCAGCTTGAATTCTTGTGAGGGCGGAATCTGTATAAATACTGTTGCGGCGGTTCCAGGAGGTAGTTGGGTTCCAGGTAGCATGAAGACTACAATGTGACTGAATGCTGGTGCTGGCGGTATCCTGAACGCGTATTGGGCTTCGGTTATGGCTTGCGGTGCCGCGTACACGGGACGTCCTGATATAATGAGGCCAAACATTGTGCTGATTGTGGAGAGAAAGCAATCTTTTGCGGGAAGTTCTCAATCGTGTCTCATCGTAGTGTAGACTTTGTAATATAATGAAAGTCTCGAAGACGGTTGGGCATTGGATCGAAGAGTCGAGACGTCTGGAGAAAGTTCTCGCGGCAAACCCACCCGCTGTTTAGCCCCACTTTCCGCTTCGGGAAGCAAGGGTCCCATTCCGTCTCACTGCCCGCAGCAAACATCACCTTGCAGCTTGGCTTACTTGGCTTGCCGTTCTGCCTTGCTATCTACCTTAGACTCCCCAACTCGTTTCCGTTTTTGGAGACTACAAAGCATGGCGTTCAATTTGAAAGGACTTAGCGATTTGCTGCCTAGCTGGCCTGCTCAGAGCTCAGACGAAGAAGACTCCCGGCCTCAGACTGGTGATAGTGCTGACCCAGACACTCTGGAGCACACCGAATCAATCACATTGGCTATTGCAGACCCGCAGCCCATCTCATCTGGTCCTAAGAGCTATCTCGATCTCATCAAGGAATGCGACAACTTTCCCTACTACCAAACAGACCCGAAACTTTTCTTCGCCCACATCAACACCTACTACGCACTCTACGTCAAAGACTACCCCGAGACAGAATTGGGATACATATTGCCATCAGTGGCAGAGGTCTTTCGGGGTCTTCCCGACTGGAAGATCAATGATGAAGACCGCAGCCTGATACTCGTGACAGGGTCAACGGAGGAGGAGAGGAGTAAGGTGGTGGAAGCTACAATACGAGCGATGCACGCGACAAACCATTTCAAAGTTCTTGCCAAGTGGAGAGATGAGCTGTACCCCGTGTATGGACCCAAGGGAGAGCTGCTTTTCAGCTTAGAGAGAGCAGCCAGTGCTCTGTTTGGTATCGTCACCTATGGCATTCACATGACAGCATACGTCAAGAGCAAAACAGACGACGGAAAGGATCAGATGAAAATATGGGTACCCAAGCGTGCGGTCACCAAGCAGACATATGGTGGAATGCTCGACAACACAGTTGCCGGAGGTATTGCGACTGGCGAGAAACCATTTGAAAGCTTGGTACGCGAGTCGGCGGAGGAGGCCAGTCTGCCAGAGGACGTTGTCCGAGATGGCGCCAAGGCGGTGGGATCGGTGACCTACTTCTACATTCGGGACGAGCGCGCTGGCGGCGAGACCAAGTTATTGCAGCCTGAGGTCCAGTACGTGTACGATCTGGAGCTCTCCGAAGAGGTGGTGCCCAAGCCATCCGACGATGAAGTTGAGCGATTCGATCTCCGGACGATAGATGAGGTGAAGGATTCATTGAGGAACGGCGAGTTCAAGCCAAACTGCGCGCTTGTCATGATTGATTTCTTCGTGCGACACGGCCTGATAACGATGGAGACGGACGAGGGCTACATCGAAATGGTATCGAGGATGCATCGCCGGCTCGAGTTTCCAACGCTATGAGCGATGGTGGAGATTATCGCAGAATGGAAAGGCGTCCACGTCATCTGCCATGCTCTTGTTGCACTTTATGATACCCACGATGCGCCGCTAGTTGCGTCGACCCCATGCTTTCTAGTCCCAAACGCCTCGCTAATCGACTTTTCCAATGACCATTCGTCTCATTCGTCCCATTCGCAGTCGTCAAGACATGCAACCAAATATCGCAGCATGCATGCCTCAAGTCGTGGTTTTCAAAGCCGTACTGCTCTCATTTCTTCAGCAGCATGTAGACATTCTCAATCTTCAGCGGAGAAAGCTTTTTGTAGGGTCCATCCAGACTCAGTAGCAAACCACCAAACGAGACATAGACCTTGCTACACCGCCGTCAGCATGTTTCTCTCCGCCATAACCTTCGCACTTACATTCGATCACCATCCTCGGGATCCTCCACCTTGTACACCTTCCCGTAGCACACATAGTCCCACATGTCCGCCAACGTCGGCTCAGTGCTCTTCCCTCTCCACCCACCACCTTCGTCCTTAGTACCATCAAGGTTCAACGTCGACGCTAGMAGCATCTGGAAGCTCTCTCCATTGGCGATTGGGTAGAGCTCGCAGTTGATATCAAGGGTGATTTGTGTCGCGGAATCGTGGCTAGTTCCAAGAACTCTGTGCACGCGGTCGTAGGTCTGATCGAGAAGTGTGGTGACCTGGAAGGTCTCTTCGTACAATTGCGCGTCCGTCATGTTGGTAAACTCCGATCAAAAGACTGTGGTGGTGCTGTAAGAGAGATTGTCGCAAAGTCGAGGAATGCTTGTTGCTGTTGCTGCAAAAGCCAAACGGCTGATATTCGGCGGTTCCGACTCCGCAATTCACTTCGAAATTCGCACGCCGCCTGGACCCGCGTCATGAAACAGKCATGTACTACTTCTTCACATGCCAACGGGCACCTCGCAATCTCCTAATCGAGCTGACGTTTATTAAACACGGTTACTGACAGCACATGCCAATCCAACGATCGTGTCGAACACGCTCATGCAAACCCCGTCCAATATCACGAGTCGCTCAGATGTACAATGTACATGGAACTCGAGTCGTAATTCGCCGATGGCGCTAAGATCAGGGGAAACAGAGTGGCGCGCGTGATACTGCTGAACTAAATTGCAAGACCCGACGTGTCCAAATATGCGAATACGCAGCCTTCACAGTCTGAGGCACTTCCACGTACATGCTGCATGGGCACCTTGATGCACAAACTACTTTTTACAGAATGCGGGCAGCCAGCAGCCAATCGAATGTGATTGAACGGAATCACGACAGACTTCGCATAGCTGTGCCAGTTGGATGCCGGAGGCTGGTGTGCGACAGTTGGAAACTCCAGGGACGAGATTTAGAAAGAAGTGCATTTAGCTGAGGAGTTTGATATGTTGTGCTGTTGTATTGTGCGGCAGACTATACAACAACCCTTTCAAGAAAGTTGCTTTGAACCTCGATGCTGAAATATATACACATTTTCAAACTTCGTAATCACATTGAACATCTCATCCTTTTCCATGTCATGATCTCCTCCCCTGGCAATCTGAGCGCTTCGAAAATTGCCTTTGTTGGAAACCCACTTAGGTCTGGGGCTCTGGGCATCCGAGGTTGCTGAAGTCGGTCATGGAAAGCTTGCTGGCAACGAAGCTGAGAGCCTCAACAGTTGGGGTGACAACACCGTTGAGGGTAGATGGAACACGCTCAGTGGCGAGCTGGTAGAGCAGGCAGGCACCGACCTTGGGGTCAACACCACCAGAGAGCTTACCATCCTGGATCGTCTTGCCGAAGTCGATGACATCAAAGGTGCCGTTGGCGGTGTTGCCACCGAATGGTACGGGGTGAAGACTGTACATCGCGAAAATCTCTCTACCGACATCCTTGATGGAGTAAGGCTTGACGCGGTTGGTCCAGTTGGCTAGAGTTGGCGTCAGCATATGTCGCGAGTAAGACAGACGGTAGGAATTATGAGATCTTACCTGGAATCTTCTCTTCACCGGTGAACTTCCACTTGCCGTCGCTACCCTTCACGGTTCCGAAGAACGAGGAGATAGTGGCGACGTCAGGGGTGTAGTCTGGGCCGGATGGCATGAGCGCATACAAGAAAGAAGCAGCGCCATAGAGCAGCAGGGAGAATGGGCCAAAGTAGAAGTTGGGGTTCTCTGCCTGAGACTGGTGGTAACGCTCTTCGCGGTACTTGGCCAAACCCTGCAGGTCATATAGGCCGCCAGTAGTTTCGGTCATCATGCCGAAAAGAGTGCCGTTGAAGCGGAAGTTGTCACCTCCGTGAGTGAAGTAGTCGTTACGAGTCAACGAACTGTCTGCTTCAAACTTGTCGTGGCCGTCAAGGCCTGGCTCAGTGCCAGTAAGCGCTGGGCTGAAGGATGTGCGGCTGGTGGCGTCACATCCAATAGAAAGCTTCTCAGTGACAATATCACCATCGGTGACGGTGAGACCAAGGATGCCCAGGAGGACAGCCAAGTCGTACCCAACGTTGTAGAGGTTCTGCTGGGCGTCTACGAGCTCATTGAAGGTCGTGATGCCATCATGAGCCAAGAACTGGTGGTTGGCTGCGACGTTCAGGCCGGGGCAAGGACCACGAATGTCCTTAGAGTAGTCGGGGGCCTTGAAGGCGTGGAGTGCATCCTTTGGTTCTGGTACAAGGAAACCTCCCCTTTCGTCTCCCTTCTTGCCGTCCTTGGCGTTATTGTACGCTGTGCGACTGTTAGCAATGCTTGCCTGTGATGAGCACGAAGATGTTCTTACGGAATTGAGCAGTGACGGGGTTTGCGGGCTGGTGGTTGGGGTTGAACGGGCAGTTCGCGGCGCTGCCGGCACCGGTGCCAGCCTGCTGTCTGCGGACGCGCTGACGCTCGCTTTGGATGAGGCGGCTGTCAACACCTTCCACGTCCATGACGAACGGGAAGGCGATGGCGCCTGAGAGAAGGAGGGAGGTGACTGCGRAAGACTTCATCGTGAACGAAATGCTACGCTGTGGTTTGGGTCGTGGGAAGGGCGGCCCGTCTCAACTTGACGGGCTTTACTTATACTTGTGCTGCTGTATAGCGTCTGCGCCACAGTACCGAGGAATCTGGGCAGCTCCGCAAAGTAGGGACAGTTCCACCACAACGTGAGTGCCCCTGCGACCGCATGTCCACCGTAAGTGACGGAGAAGAGCAAATACCGCAATTCTGATTGGCTTCTTGAGGCTCTGGGCGTACATTTCCATGCATAGAGTTTGCACTTGATGAAGAAGCGGGAGTTTGTTTGGCCAAGGTAGGAAATGACGGTTGGCCGCTGATTTGGGCTGCCTCGGCAGGAGTCAGACAGCGCCGAACAGGAAGATGATCTTCATTCAAGCATGAATTAAGCTCAACCAAAAGACGGGGAAACCACCAAGAGGTCGAAGCCTCGGTGATCGACGATGCCCGGGACTTGTTTGACTCTGACGGCGCTGACTGCTAGTGAGTTGGTCCCATGCAAATTTGAAATGTTGCTCGATCTGGGGTTTTTCGCGAGATCGATCATCTCGTGTCGTCCGTCGCGACTGTAGAAGAGACCACGGAAGTGTAGATGCTAGACAATCGCACACTCGCAGTATTCCCCGAGCGTGCTCAGTATTGTCGTGAGCGGAGATGAAGACTGACTTGCGCTGTTGTCGCAGAAACCATGTATTAAGTGCAGCACGTCGACTCGTTGGCAGGTGTGCAATTACAGAACCACCCGCAGAGCAAAGAGAGCAAAAATTAGGAAGCCGGCCGATGTCCTCATCTCGAAGATCACCAGGGCTGTTCCGGTCGTGATGGCATCTCTGGCGACGCCACATATCTTCGCGAGCGCCTGCCGCCTTGTCTCTTTAAACTTTCAAGGCTGCTGGATTCCACCGCTGACAAGCCTCGGTGGTTGCGTTCATGGCGTTTTAGGCGCAGGCCACAAGGCTTGCAGAGTGACCATAATAATGTCGTAGCCTGGCGTCAAGAAGCTCCAATCGTTGCTGAGATGATTACGATCATTCAACTCAGATCAAAGGCAGCAAACCACAGCGGGCCATTGTGGGGAACGATGTGAAGGATGTCGTTCTCGAAGGATTTGCACACGGCCTACTTTTCGATATGCCAATTTCTGTCCTGTATAACCGTGTGCGTGCGCACAATTATGCACATCGTGGGAGCCACATGCTCATTCACGTGTACGGTGTGACAAGTCAAGCCTACCGTTGCCTTTCTAGTAGGTATCCTTGCACGCGCGTTTCTGCTAGAGTGGATTACTCTATTTCGCACCTTCTGCTTCTGGAAATCGTACATGAATGAGCTGTTGTTGAATCGTTGATGGATCGCTGATGCCGTAGTGAGGTTTGACCACACAGCTCAGCGAATTCATGCGGACCCCGGTCGGATTCCCGCCGTCAACAGCGCTCGAAAACGCGGTAGAGACCTTTCAGATTTGCGACTTCAACGGTGCCCTTCAGTAAAGCTTTCGTGGCCACCAGCCTCGCTTTGAAGGCCGGAAACAAGACGTTCTCGACGGCATAATGAAGGTGTTTCCTTCGGACGGCAAGGTCCCCGTCTTCTGCATCGCCCCCCTGCGGTGGCGGTGGTAGCGCCTCGGGCGCATAGAAACTGGCGAGCTCTCTCAGAAAGCTCTGGAAGCAGGCCTGCTCATCCGTCCAGTCAACGTGTGGTCCTAGCCTCAGCAGGAAGTTGGGCAACTTGGCCAGCGAAGGCATGTAGCCTTTGATCAACAAGGGAATGCCTAGCAGCTCCCCCTCCGCCGAGATGTCAAGCGCGAAATACTCCTCAAGCATGCCTCTTCGCGACATGAGCTGGCCGCGTACCGCGAGCAAAGCGTCATCCCAGCCATTGAAAGCGACGCCATCAGGCTCAAGCGCCCTCGCCTGTTCAACCCCGAGTTGAAGTAGCTCATCAAGTACCAGAGGTGGATTGAACCGCATCATGCCGAAATTGGCAAAGTCTGTCAGACCAACTTGATAGAAGAACTCTGCAGAAACCATGCCGTAGTCGACGAGGAACAATCGAACCCCACMCTGAATCGCCGCGATGCGTTTGCTCTCGTCAGCAACGCCAACAAATGTGTGATTGGCGAAGGTGTCTGTCAACCCGTTATGCATGCTGTCTCTCACCGAGGCCCGAAGATCCTTGACGGTGGTCAGACGACATATGGTAGCCACCTGCTCTGAATACTCGTATTCGAGTCCGTCTTGATCTGTTTCGCGAGAGGGCGAAGAAGGACGCTGCGCTTTAGGCAGCATCGCCGTAATCTTTCTCTCCTYTGCATCCGTACGTACCATGTTATTTTCGTAGGGCTTTCGCGAGTTCGACTGGGAGTGGGAAGTAGTGAGACGAGGCACTCTCGGGGTCGTTGCCGGCGCGGACTCAGGCATGGTACTGGCCTTGGAAATTGCCGGAGTCTTCGCACCACTCAGGAGACTTTGAGTCATGAATGTTCTGCTCGTGTCGACTTTCCCAAGCTTCGAACGTATCTCGTCACACACAAGGTCCACGATCTCCTCCTCATTCAAGAAGTTTACTTCGCGCTTTGTCGGATGCACGTTGACATCAACACGGGCAGGATCGATCTCGAGACTGAGGTAGATGAATGGCTTGCCACCTTTGGGCAGGAAGGCGGCGTACGTCTGTTCGACGGCTTTCTTGATGACAGATGAATCCACGGAACGGTGGTTGATGAACAGCAACAGCATCGTACGCTTGCCATTGTAATTCGCGTTGCTGACGAGGCCCTCACACCTGAAGCCATACTGCTCGCTCGCCACTGAAAGGTCGATGAGATCGTTGGCAACTGCCGTGCTGTGGGTGAGACGAATGCGGTCTCGAACGCTTGCTGTGGCGGGAACTGCAATTCCTGCGCCCGACTCGCCGTGTTTCTTGCAGGAGAATGCAACGCCCTTACAATGGATAGCATACTTGCCAACGAGGTCGGCGATTTTGGCGTACTCCTCACTGGCTGAGCGGAATGCTCGTCTTCGGGTAGGTACGTTGTAGAACAAATCTTCAACGGCTATCTGTGTGCCCTGCCTACCAGCAGTTGGTCTTGGGTCGGCGGTCTGGCCAGGCTTCGCAGGCGTCAACTTGCCGCCTGCGTAGTGAGCTTTCCACGCGCAGCTGGAATCTGCCGTTTTGGTGGTCACGGCAAGATGGGCGATATGGCTGATACTGGCAAGAGCTTCTCCGCGAAACCCATAGGAGCTGATTGCCTGCAGATCCTCAAAGGCTTTGAGCTTCGATGTGGTGAATCGCTCACACAAGATGGCCAGATCATCTTTGCTGATACCGCAGCCGTTGTCAGTGATCTGAAGGAGTTTCAGTCCACCTTCTTTGACCAAGATTTCCAGGCTGGTGGAACCGGCATCCACAGCATTCTCGATCAATTCTTTCAAAGCATGGACCGGAGCGACGATTATCTCGCCAGCAGCAATCTTGTTCACGACATCTTGATGCAGTGCTCGGATTCGCCGTGGCGGCTGAATATCATCGGCTTTGCGCTTGGTCCCACGAGAGGGTAACGGTGATGACTCCAGATCGTCCATGTCGGCTTCACATGTTGACCTCGAAGACGGCTGGAACGAAATGAAATGCTTTCAGATTTGCACCTGCGTTGCGGTCCATCACGATTCACAGCACTGGGGAAGTCGCGACTCACGTCGCGTGAGAAAAGTGGGGCCGTTGCCTGCCCTTCCTTGCACTTCGAATCTTCACTTCTTCTCTCATTCGCTTCGATTATCAACTTTTCGGCGCCAGATGGCTTTTCGCAAGCGTAACGTCACAGTCGGAAGCAGTCTCGCAAGCGCATCGACGGTTATCGAATCAACGAGTGGAATTCCAACGTCTGGCGTGCGTCCGTCGCCGTTGACTTCACAGCCAGTCACCTCGACTGGAGCACCGTCACTGGATGGCCTGCTGGGCGGACATGCAGGCCTTGCACTCGGCTCGAGTTTGCTTGTAGAAGAAAGTGGTTCGACGGACTTCTCTGGAGCGTTGCTGCGATACTTTGCGGCGGAGGGCATTTGCCAAGGGCATAACGTGCACATTGTAGGCGCCGGCGAACAATGGGTCAGAGAATTACCAGGCGTATCAGACGACAAGGGCCGGGATAAGCATGCAAAGGTAGCCGAAGAAGAGAAGATGAAGATTGCATGGCGATACGAGAGGCTGGGCCAAGCCGGAGAAAGAGGTGCGTTGAGTATATTCGAAGTAGTAGATAGCGCAAGGATAGCGCACGAAAACCTGCTCTTCCACATTTCAGTCGTTTAGGAGCTGATGGTAAGTGCAGCACTCCCTGATCGTGGCTCGTCTACCACAGCACTTGGAGGCACTCAGGTCACACCGTTCTGCCACACGTTCGACCTCACCAAGCGTCTAGTTGCCCCACCAGATGCAAAGATCAGCTACATCGCCATATCGCCATCCGCAACTTTCGACAGCATACTTCAATCAATATCTCGGAGTCTTGATGCCTCGTCGCCAAACACAGTTCACAGATTGATCATGCCATCCATGCTCAGCCCAGCTCTGTACCCACCGACTGCAGGCCGGCCAGAGCACCTACTAGGCTTCTTCCGATCTCTACGCGCACTGCTACGGCAACACAGTGGCCGCCTGGTTGCGATGATCACTCTGCCGCTCGAACTGTATCCGCGCAATACGGCATTGGTGCGCTGGGCAGAGAGCTTGAGTGACGGCGTCTTCGAGCTCACTCCTTTCCCACATCTCATGGACGCATCGAATGCTTTGGCCGAAAGTGGTGGTGCCAGAAGCGGTGACGAGCAGCCGCAAGGTATGGTCAAGATCCACAAGCTCCCCATCAACACTGAACGCGGTGAGGGTGGTGCAGGGGCTGGAAATAGCCTGGGCGAAGATCTTGCATTTACAGTCAGCCGCAGAAAGTTTGTGATCAAGCCATTCTCTCTGCCACCACTGGAGGGCGATCAAGAAGCACAACAGGAAGCGGGTAAACTTACTGCCAAGGACATTGAGTTTTGAAGGCTACTCATCCTGATCGTCGCCATGCAGACGCTTATCTAGCATGTTCTCCATCTCGATGTGCTCCAGATTCGTGCCACCCTGGTTCATGTGACGAGCATATTGTAGGCCATACGTTGTTGGCACTGCGGCGCTTCGTCTATTGCCCCACACAGCTCGTATCTCCTCACCGAGGCAAGATGAAAGCGCGAAGAATGCCAGTACCAAGACTATGAAGCAGAACAACAGTAGCATGATGACGGAGAAAACGTTCATCGTGGCTAGCTGAGGGAGCTTTGATTGGATGTCCAAAYAGCTGGCTGCCACTTCGCAACAGGCATACAATGATGGTGAATATTGCCTGGTGCGGCGTAGAAAATGCCGTGTGAAGTTGAGGACTCAAATTCTGTGAGAGGTGTTGGTGTTGTTAGAAGTACCACTCTGCGCCACAGTAGTAGTTACTTTACCTTGAAAAGCTCGTATTTGAATACGAATGACTCTTCGTCACGAACAAAATAAGTCAGAGACACCCCTCCAAAYGGCATTGATTTGGACAGCACACACACGCCACACGCCACCGTCAAACTGAAGACCCTTCGCTCGTGGACAGTGCTCGCTGGAGCTTTCAGACCAACAAGAATTCCACATACACACCGGGCAATTCGTTACTTCACATTGAGCTCCCGAACCGCGAGCATGGCCACGACCCAGCTGGACGACAAGGCCAAGAGCCTCATCACGACTGCATTTCCACAAGCCAATGAGAGCGATCCAGTGAAGCTCTCGTCTGCCGTATTTCCCAGCGCTGAGGTGAGTGCCCGCTCAAGGTGGTAGTGCATGGCGAAACACTGACGGAAAGCCCAACGACAGTACTCGACCGCCGAGAAGACGGAGATTGAACAATTCCTCGTCACCGCAGCGCACATTGCTTCTCCCACCGAAGACAACGCCAAGACGGCCCAGCGTCTCTCCGCCCTCAACACACACCTTGCGACTCGCACCACGCTGCTCGGACACAAGCCAAGCGTCGCCGACATCGCAATCTACTCCCGCCTGGCGCCTGTCGTCAAGGAATGGAGCGATGAGCAGCGGACAGACGAGACGGGCTACCATCATATTGTGCGGTTCGTGGACTTTGTGGAGAATTCCGAGCTTTTCGGCCTCAAGCTAGACGAGAGTGACAAGGTTGCCATTGACACCAMAAACGTGGTCGCACCGATCAAGCCAATCGATCCCAGAGCTGAAAAGGAGCGCAAGAAGAAGGAGAAGGCTGCGCTGGCGGCTGCCGGTGCAGACAGCGCCGCAGCGGCGGGAGGCACCGTCACATCAGTCGCGAGTGAGGACACGAAAGCTGCTGAGAACTCCAAGCCATCGGCAAAGGACAAGGCCAAGGACGTCGGCGACAAGATCGCAGCTGCAGTCGGTGCCGCTGTTCCGGGCGAGAAGAAGGCTAAGAAGGAGAAGCAGCCGAAACCCCAGAAAGCTGCCGCAGCAGACAAGCCCTTCTCCCCCGCACTCATCGACCTGCGTGTAGGACACATCCTCAAGGCCGAACAGCATCCTAATGCCGACTCACTTTATGTCAGTACCATCGCCGTTGGCGATCCACCTGGCACCGAGAACACATCCGAGTACGAAGGCAAGGTTGTCCGGACTGTTTGCTCTGGTCTCAACGGGCTCGTTCCTTTGGCCGAGATGCAGGGACGCAAGATCGTCGCCGTCTGCAACCTCAAGCCTGTCACCATGCGCGGCATTAAGTCTGCTGCCATGGTTCTCGCTGCATCGCCGAGACTGAAGGAGGGCGAGGTTGACAACCATGCTGGACCGGTTGAGTTGGTCAATCCTCCCGCAGACTCCGAGGCCGGTGACCGCGTCTTCTTCGAGGGCTGGGAGGGAGAGCCAGAGGCCGTACTGAACCCGAAGAAGAAGGTCTGGGACGACTGTCAAGTTGGTTTCACTACGACAGAGGACAAGGTCGTTGGCTTTGAGCCGGCCAAGGTGGACAAGTTGAAGGAGAGCGGCAAGACCGATGTTGCGCTTCTGAAGACGAAGCAGGGCGTTTGCTCGGTGAAGACCCTGACAGGTGCCACTGTGCGATAGGTAATCTCTGCACAAGAGACCCCTGGCTGCACGTCTCCCCCGGACCCCATACCCACTCCCGGAGATCCTGCAGTAGGCCATGACCTGTCGGATTCAGCGTCGAAGAATGCTGCGCAAAGTATGGTTGGGGTTTGCAGAGTCTGATCCGGCTTTTGTCACGCTCACAAGAGTCGCACCAAACATCGGACAAGACATGCTACTTGCACGTCATACCAACATCCGCACGTCGTCAGCAGTAAAGCGTGGAGCCTACATCGGGCAGATCCAGTCGTTCTGGCAGACATTCTGGATGTAGTACATGAATAAAGAGTACCCTAGACGAAATCATGTTCATGGCCCATCAGTTCCCCGTGAATATTTGAGAAAATCACTGGACATCGAACCCCGCGACCAGCGATCACATGCAAAACGTGACCAGTTACCAATTTGGGAAACCTGGGGAAGCTGTTCTTGGCAAACTCTTTAATCCAACGTGCGGGGCATTGCCCTGGCACGGGTACTATCCGGTAATAAGACCTGGACTACTAAGATGCAACACCCCAACTCCGACAGGCTCACTTGATCCCTGCATCGTTTGCATACACTGTCGTTAATATGTCCACCAAAGCATCAACAACGGTAACGGCAAGTCCCAAATCGAACACCGGAGTGCAGAAGCGTCGGTCACGCCGCGTTTGCCAGCACTGTCATACAAGAAAGCTGCGTTGCAATCTCCAAGATTCCGGTACAATGCTGAAGTCAAGAAAGCCTGTGATGAGGTCCGAAGCATGTCGCCTCGGGCTGTGCTCAGTTTTCATGCACATTAACATTTTAGGAAACACGACTAATACTTTCATGTTCATTCAGGGAYACCATGTGCCAACTGTGCGGTTTACGGTGTTGTGTGTGTGCTGAGGAAGCGGAAGAATCAAAGGTTTGTATAAAACTCTCGAGATGTAGACTGGTCTGTTAACATCATCAGGGCGAATTCTATTGCTGGGTTGGAAGAGTCATCACGGAGAAACGCTTCGATCCTGTACAACCTCGAGGACAGTACCATGCCTCGGGAATCACCAGTGGCACCTCTTCAATTACAAACCAATGACAAGGAATCGCCGATGACCCCTTCTATGATAGACAACGGCCACATAGAAACCCCGTCGACTGTTCAGTCTGCGGAGTCCTGGAATCCACCCGGTGAAACACATCCATCAACCGATCTATCGCCTCAGATGTGGTGGGATCCAACCCAGCAGGACCCAGGAGTAGCCATGAGCGCCATGTATGGCTTCGATCATCTCAGTGCATTGGAAGATATATTCGCTTATACAGGCGCGACGCTTCCACCAGAACCTTCCGTGACCCTACAGACCGCATATGGCCAGCAGATTCCTAACCTTGTATCGCAAGCCTCACCCGCCAACACATATTACGATCGTGTTATGGATCTTTCATCTACAGAGGCTTTTGGCATTCCACAGGCCGACGAGGAGTATCTTCGTAGTCAAGGGTGTTTCCAGCTCCCTCCCACTCAGGTTTTCCGAGAAATGATGCTACTTTATTTCCGAATAGTGCATCCCAACCTTCCAGTTATCATTGAAGATGAATTCTGGGCATTGTGGGCGAGTGGGAGCTTTAGTTTAGGAGATTGTTCGTTACTTGTCGTTCGAGCAATGATTTTCACAACTTGTAGCGTAAGTCATTGACTGGCGTGGACAGCAAAACGTTTTTCCCTGACAGCCAAAAACAGCTCGTTGGAGAAGAAACACTGGCAGCACTTGGCTTCCGCAGTAAGCGGGATGCAACCGCTGCGTATTATCGAATGGCCAAGGTCAGCACAAGCACGAAACATATCACATGCATGTATTGATGAATAGCAGCTACTTTTTGACTTCGGAATTGAGCGCGATGCAGTCGCCAACGCTCGAGCGTGCTTATTGCTGAGCTATCAAACGCCCAGTGACAACAAGTTCCGCATCAATAGCTTATGGCTAACCCATGCGATTCGTTTCGCTCGTATCGCGAAAGCAGATTCCTATCACCGCTTCCGTGAGGACGAACCTGGCAAGTCAAAGATCCTGAAAAGGCTATGGTGGGCGGTTTTGTTCCGGGATCGGATTATCTCTATAGGCGTACGCCGCTCTCTTCAAGTGGAAATTGACCCGAGCTGGGAAACGTTGGACAACACCCCAAAGCTTCAAGAGCAGCATCTGTTACAAGCGGACGACTTCTCGACGGRGCTTGGCCAGAGCCCTGTACATGGATTGGATACACAATTGAGGATCGTGGAGATGATCAACTGCACATGTCGGCTGGTTTATTGCCTTTCGAAACCTTTGAAAGTCCTGTACAGCTATGAAGGTATGTTCTTTGTAGAGATTCCGCCGCACTAGCAGTACTGATCGGAATGTCTAAAGGTCTTGAGGATCGGCTCGATGTAGCCTCCCGCTCCCTTCGATCTACCATTATTGACATTCAAACGTCCATCTTGTCCCTTCGCACCTGGCATGATGAAACGATCTCGAAATTCCCATTTCCTTTGAGCCTGGATGACCTCGATGAGGTTAGGGAGGCCGTTTCTGTGTACGGAAATATGATCTTTTGCTACTACGCAGCGTGTCTCTTTGCGCTCAGCACCTACCTGCTTCTGATCTACGAGATGATTCCGGCCTCGCGAGTCTTCTTTGAGGAAGACCTAGTCGAGGAGTGCGAAGAATCGCTCGAGATCTCGAACTCGGAAATAGCGCGCAGGATGCAAGAGCTGGTCCAGGTGCGACTCGTCAAATACATCCCGATCAGCGCGGCGCCCATTATTGGACCACCATTGGTTCTGCAAGCGATCAACGTCGCGGCGAGTAGAGGAACGCGGCTCGAAGCCGTAGAAGGTCGGAAACTGGACGTCTTCACACGCACGTTACAAAGTCTCCAAGAGAGATTCGACGGCAGCGACTTTTGTGCGGAGCTCATGCAGAACATTATTGGCTTTGCCAGAGATGATGAGGCATTGACGCAATCTATGACTACCTGGCGGAATAATGGTCATAGTGGAAGCGCGCCGATTAAGAAGGGAGAAATCAGAGTTGGTTGGAACAACCTGGTGCATCAAAAGCCAAGACTCTTTTTGAGATTGATGATGCATTTGGACCATGCGGTTTGTACGTCAGATCGAAGGGCAAGAGGCATTAACCCGGCTTGTCTCGTGGTTTCGCTGCGAGTCTCTCCCACGCAAGAGAAGGCCGAGGCAATAGCCAGCTTTGCATGTATTGCAACACGCATCGCCCTCGAGACAAGCTGGCGTTACCCCTCCTGCCTGATCATACCGCCACTGAAACATCTGCTGATACCTTCTGCCCGTTTTTATAGGTACTGGAGGGCCGCCGCAGGAGAAGGATTTTCCGACAGAGTTGAGGAGAAGTACAATGTGAATAGTAACATGAGCTCCAAAACGCTGGTGGTTCATACTATTGGCAAACACCAGATTAACCATCTGAGCTTGCTTATCACCGTCTATCTCCTCGCTCAAGTGAACCAGCAGACTCACGTACTGCTAGATATGGCATCAATTGTTGGCATCAGACGTTCCAACATCTCTTCCACAGACGCGCCCAAACAGCTTCTCGACCAAAGTGARTCCGAGATATCTAACTGCAGTCCCTCGGCCACAGAAGTCGAGTATCGAAAGTTCCATGAGGTATTCACTACCACCAAACCACCTGATACCAACGTGCTAGCGACACTGATGGAAGCTCATATCGAGTACTGTCGGGAAACAGGTTTGGAGATGGTAGCGGCGGAACAGTGGTTGGACATGGTCGATGAAGCAACGGATGTACACCAGCCAGCCAGGATATTTATTCATGCAAAGCGCAGTCATTCTCAACCAACGTCGGCATGTTGCAAGATTTTGGGAGAGTGGGGGTATGATTCGCACCACCGATGATAGTGATGCTCAAAGTCGATATGAACGTTACTTTTGGATCCCTCTACAGATATCATCTGACATGCTCGGGCTTGAAGAATGGGCTAGGAAGGATGCAGTGTTGTGATTCGATCTTGTATGACTTGTTATCACGWTGCACTCTATCGCAAGGCCTTGGATGACTTGATGGCGTGCTTGTCCTGCCTTTGCAACAAGTGATTGTAGTGGGAGAAGCCTCGTTGGATGCAGTTCCCAAGCTCCTTTTTGACCTTTTCTGATTTTTTCTATGTCTGGAATCTGTTTGTTAACACGACTACTGTGAACGGCAAGTAGAATCGCTCGAGAGTATTGAACTGGAAGGATGGCCTCACACGTGACATCTGATAGGGCTGCTAGGGCTCATGCGGGCTGTGTAGTGGGACGCCTTGGTACACTTGAGATGAACCTTCATAGGCGACTGCGCCTTGCCTGGTAGGATCATACTGCAGATTTACGGTGGCTCATCACCCAATCAAGGCCGCACTTTGGGCCAGCGACGCACATGACCCATCGCTGCAAATCAACACGCGGAGTACTAAAGACAATGGTGTTTGTCTTCATGGAAAGGATACAATCCTCACAATGAACTCAACACAATCATACCAACCACTCAAAGCTTTTGAGGTGACCAAATCTGGCACTTTTACCACTCGCCATCTTCAACTTCGTCAAAATGGCGAGACGATCCTGTGGATCAACACTCATTCCGGTTTCATGCAACCTACCCAGATCAATCTGCAAATGCAATCACAAAACGGTCCCACCGTTGCGGCGGTAAGGCTGAAGAGGATGAGTTCAGGCTGCCGAGTCATGCTTGGCAGCCCGGACGGCACCGATAGAGAGCAGTGGCAGGATGTAGAAAGCCAAAGCTTGTCGGGCAAGCGGTACGGATTCCAGTATCAGGGTACGAGCTTCGCGTGGAAGAGGTGAGTTCCTTCTCATGAGCCATGGCGAAGAATCGTAAGATGCCAACCGAGTGGTAGGACGCATAAGAAAGAATTCGGGGCGTCCGGGTGGGGGAGAGGAGGCTTCAAGTTCGTGCAAGCCAGCAAGCCTGATGAGATCCTGGCGGTATACATCACCGACCGGAAGTGGTTCAACAACACGGATATTGCCAGAATCGAATTCATGACGGAGCTGGGACGGGAGGTTGAGCTGATGGCGCTCGCTGCTATGCTTGGAATCGCCGAGCATATACGCCGAGCGAATCGTGCCAGCTCGGGTGGAGGTGGAGGCGGAGGCGGAGGATGTTAGCAGGTCGATGACAACGATCGCTTGTGAAAGATAATTCAGTGGTAATGGAGGTAATAATAAGAAAGATGGAGACGAATGCCAGGTTCAAGGTGACTAGGTATACTGTGATTCCATCTTACAAGGCAAAATGTGACTAAGCATTGTCTTCACTTTTCCGTGACTGCGGTCCAAGCAACTCATCGTCCATGCAGCATCACTCGCGTCAACTTTGATCTCTCTCTCTCCAATACAACCTCTACCTTCTCCTCCTCCCGCAAGCCACACATCATGCGGCTCACAGCAGAGCTGATCAAGGATTCGCTGTCATACAACAATCCGCTCGGCGAGCGCGAACTCGATCTTCGAGGTACGATGCATCCCAAAAGAACAGATACTGCCACATGATCGGGAGAGCTAGTTGATACAAAAAGGCGTGCTTCAGGCCACAAAATCCCCGCGATTGAGAACTTGGGTGGCGCAAAGGTGAGATGTATTGGGAATGGCTAGCGATACAATGTGCTAATATGTATGCTCTTCCAGGACCAAGAGTGCCTCGACCTCACCGATAACAACATCGCACAACTCAGCAACTTCCCTATTTCGCCACGCTTGCAAACGCTTCTTTGCGCGCAGAACCGCATCGCCACACTCGCCGAAAACCTACCCAGGAGCCTGCCGAATCTGCACACGCTTGTGCTTACGCAGAACAATGTCGCCGAGCTCGCCGATCTGGACGTGTTGAAGGGATTTGCGAAGTTGACATATGTCACGTTGATGGGAAACCCAGTCGCCAGCAAGGAGGTCAGTCATGGTCGAGCATACAACGATGTCCACCGCATCTGATGCATTTTATAGAACTACCGTTATTGGATCCTGTCCCGTAACCAGAACGTTCGTTTCCTTGACTTCCAGAAAGTCAAGGATGCGGAGCGAAAACAGGCCAAGGAGGTGTTTGGCACTCCCGAGGAGCCGACGGAGCTGGCCAAGTCAATCTTGGCTACGAGATCGAGCACATCTGCGTTCGCAACAGGACAGTCTGCCACTAATGGAGGCAAGGCGAAGAACCTCAAGGCCACAGAAGAGGAGAGAAAGCGCTTCCAGGTGCTCGTGCAAAAGGCCAAGTCGCTGGCAGAGATCCAGAAGCTGGAGAAGCTGTTCAACGAGGGTAGACTGCCGCCAGGATTGATGGATGGCGACAGCATGGACGAGACATGAACGTCTAGCAATGGACACAGCTTTTTGACACGTCCAGACTGGATCTAGCCGCATAGCTGGAAGCCTGCGTGTGGCAATGCCCGCTACGATCGTTGCTCTCTCGAGATGCGAACAGATTATCACCAGCACGAGCGAGGGTCACACAAAGATTGAGCGAATCTCTATACCGGCGTTGTTACAGCGCTGCAACCATCCCGCGGAGTGGTTACGAAGAGTGACAAGGTAGCCAGCACATCGCCATAGCCGCAGCGTTGCAGAAACTGATAAATCTTGTTTCTGCAGATCGTTCCTTCCTTATGCAGAAGCTCCACTGCCTCTATACTTCTATTATGATATTCCAGAGTTACTCGCTAAAGGCGCATACGACGACCGTGTTGTACAATCTCTCGCCGACTTTTGCTTCTCATCACTGCAACCCACCATCCTTGCGGTCGCTGAATCCCAAGCTCAGCCCGAGTCCTTTCCCGAGAACGTCTCTTYCCTCCTCGYCCTCCAGCCCGGAATCCTCACTTCTCTTGCCCAGCATCGCCAACTCGAGAGGCTCGCCTCGTGGTTGAATCATGGTCGTGGGTCTTGGCCTTAGGTTTCCCGAGATCTTCCTGCCATGTGCTCGGACCCTCTCCATTCTGCCCGTCCTTCCCGGCGAAACTTCTTGCACTGGCGACGGCATCGCATCTAGAGAGCTGTGCTTCTGCGCTGGCGTGGAGGGCGGAGATCTTGGCTGGGTGAATTCTTCATAGGTAGGTGGTGGACCAGGCGGAGGTCTTTCAGCAAAGTTCCCACTGGGAGATGATCGCAGGGGAGAAAGATGGCTCCACATTCGTTGGGCGTCGCTGGTGGCTTTTTCACGGATCAGACGTTCTCTGAGGGGCATGTTCAGCTTCCGATCTCATTTATAAGGTAGGATCGAGAAGAAGAAACGTACTGGGATTGTGTCAGGCCTGGGATGTTGATCTCCTCGCGGCGAAAGTTTGTTGGGTTGCTCTGTCGTTGGGTCAGCTTGGTGTGGATCTTATGCATTGAGATGAGGAACCCCGTACAATGACCAGAGGCCTTTCTTGCTGATTTTGTTCTGCGTCATCCCATCCTGTACAGCAGAGGAACATTTCCCGGAAACAGGCTTGGATTTTCTTTCCAATTGCCATTGTTGCGGTGTTTGTGTTTGGTGCGTTACGGAAGAGATGGGCGGTTGTCTGAATGGAGACTGTTTCGAGACACTCTTGAGACGCTGGCTATTGAGGTTCTTTGAATGGTTGGCTTGGATGCTTCTGCTGTGAGACTCCGAACCGTTGAGATGGGTTCTTTGTTCTCGATGGCAAAGTGCGTGACAGGCCGTGGTCCGGTCGAAATTCTTCCTTTTACAAGTGGATTGCTGATGAAGGAATGTGAAATAGCAACGATGAATGGGATGACAGGCAGGCCAATCTRTGACTGAAAGACAATAGGAGCTTTTTGAGGTCTTCGCACAGTAAAGACGAAATGATGACAACAGCAATAAGCAAGAAGAACGAGAAGATGAAGTAGTAGTAATATGTCGACGAGTATGCACTCACTACCCATGCACAGTCCAGCGAGGCCATCAAGGAGATTGGCTGGGTAACGTACACGAACGACGTGCCATGCGAGGGCGAAGTCAGCCAAGATGAAGCCTCGTTACATTCTTTCGCCCAAGGGAAGGCGATTGGAATGCTGTACGTGGTGAGCTGGTTGATCCTGCTCACGGAAGGACGCATTGGGTATCCCTTCGAACATCGGAAGCTGAAGCATTGTTCGAGAAGGAATTCGTTGCAGATAGAGAGGGAGGAGGCGTCGTGCTTGTCGTTCCTTCCTGATATTGGAAAGCTCGTCAGCGGAAGGAGCATGTGACATTGAACTTGCCGACACCTCTTTGGACTAATCGTTTGCTATTCCACCACGTCTTGTTCGCGTGTACGCGTATCAAAAGTATGCTCGTTCTCTTCTCTAAATTGTGGTCAATCTCCCCCGCGGTTCGTGCTACATGCCTCCTTGCCTCACGCTCACGTTCGCGTTTCGCCCTGCGTCGATCAACGACCCAAGGGAGTGGGTTTGTACTCCACGAGAGGCATCAGAGCTATGAGGACGTCATTCCCCTGGGAATGCGTCGTACTTCTGGGTATAAAGATGTGCAGGGCCGACTGCACGTTGCTCTGGGAATGGCCTTGAAATGTCGGACTTCATGCCATCTGTTTCGTTGACACTTCTTGTGCATGAGCACATTCGTCGATCTCGTCAGATAATGCACACGCTTTTGCGTTCTCCGCCTACAATCCAGAGCAGACTGTCCGAAGCACCAACAAGCCATTTGTCGTTATCGGTCCACCTGACCACCAAACCAACTCTTCGATACGTATCAATCCTATCAGCGACGGGCTCCAAAGCCAGACCTACCCAGACAAACCAACTCGTGTCATTTTTCGTGACTGGTTTCACATCGATCAACAAGCAGGTCACACCGTGACAACGTACTTCGTTCTCAGARAGCAGTGGCACATCACTGAAGAACCAACAAAGTCCTACTCGCTGTCCCTCGCTTGCATAGAGCTGAAGCGCACTGCGACGGATATCTGGACCGCGTGCGCTATACAGCCAACTTCGCATTCCAGCGACTGTACTGACATCAGGTGCGTCAGGCAGATCTTTCAGGTCCGATGCTCTCGCAATGTATCCATCGCGAACCATTCCAGACAGATGCAACTCGCCGCCAGAAACCTGCCCGAACTTGTCCTGACCCACAAGCTGGACTTTTGCGCTCAGGAAGTTGGTGGGCCAAAGAGCATTACCTGTAAAGTCCTTAGCACGCCAAGTCACAGCGTATCGACAGGATGCCCAAGACCACGTTGGTGGATCGAATGWGGGCTCAATCGCAGGCAGATCTCTTGTGAAGTATGGTTCCGTGCATGACCAGCACAGTCCTCTCATTAGGTCTCCTTTCCAAAGTCCTGCAAGATAGTCATCTTTACTATACTCTTGAAAGCGAGTAGCAATACCAGAGATCGCGGCGAGCCTATCATCTTCCTTTGTCAGCTTACAGCGAGTGTAGTCTGACACAATACTGTAGTATTCGTTGTATCCATCCTTTACCGGAAGATCAATATCAGCTTCCCGTAACCACGGCGCTCTGATGGAGAACTGAAGAACATCCGATTCGGATGAGAAGCGGCGCGGTATGGGAGGATGAATTTCTTCAAATCGTTGTGAGGTCAGACACTCAAAGTACATCTGCTTACTGCCACAGTATAGAGTCCTGGGTGACAAAAGTCTTTCCTGGTGCACCCAACCTCGCTTACGCAGTACAGGCGGGCGCTCGGTTCCCAGGAAAGGCTTGTCSCCGATTTCGTCACGTATAGCTTTGAGATGTAGACAAGACCCGTCCTTCCGTGGCAATGAAAAGCTGCACGAAGGTCCGGATGGCGGACTTCTTTCTTTCCAGAACCCTGCGTGGGCGTCCGAGGCACTCTCTGCTGCGATTGTGAGGCTAGCATTCTGGAAGGTCGAAGCCATCTTTGAGCATTCTTTCTGCCAGTCTTGCTCGTCGTTCTGGATGATGCAGAGGCTATCTATCCAGAGATAGCGGAAGTTGAGCTTGATGCTGAGTCGGGCGGCGTCTTGAAAGTTACGCGCGAGAGACTCGAAGGGGATGTTTTGAAGATGACTCGACATCGTCTCGATTGTTGTTAGCACTTTCGGGGGATTTAATCCCCAACAATGACTAAGGGCAACATATAGACCGGTGGCAGGCCCGGGAAGATCTTCTGTTTGTATAAGCCTGACCCGATATCCCGTGCCAGTTTCATCGAATCCTACCTCCAGAACGCGCGTGGGCAGGATACTCTGCTTGTCACCTCCACAGTCTTCATGCTCACTCAGACAAGCAACGAGCCATGATTTCGCCAAGTCAGCTGAGGGCCATTGTGATACATCACGTCCGATCAACTGGGGATTTACAGCGCTCTGTTGCGATATCCTCAGCCATGGTGGATTTCCTTTGAAGTGGTTTGAGTTTCTCTGGTCCTCTTTATCAAACATGTAGTAGCCAAAACGCATTGCGCCACGAGGCGATAGCTMCTTTATCTTCAATGGCAATGGGTCAGTGTAGAATCTGAGACGCTCCCATCTTGCCTCGCTTGGAACGGCAGAGTCCGGCCAGGAGTATTTCGATTCGACTGACGAGTCGCTATGCTCTGGGACATTCATGTCTCGTAGAATGGTCATCACAATCTTGCAAACGCCACATCCTGCTTGCGTCGATGCTCGAAGTGACGGCACGTTTGGATGATGGAGGGCCCAGACAGGTTCATAATCGGCTGGCTTGGTGCTCTTTTCCAGCTGGGAGATGATGTCCTCGAATGCTGTGGCGCATTGGTTGCATATCCAATCGGTGCTCGTGATTCCGGACTTCRTCCTGGAAAGAGGCAGCTCAYTGCTTAATGGCAATTGCTTGGGTTCTGGAAGAGACTCCATCGAGAGTGTGAATATGAGGAATGTAGTCAAGGAAAGTACGTTGAGTTGGGATCAGGCTGGGTGCCTACCTGAAAAATTGGCGAGCTGRGGGGATGCCTCTGCTGATCAAGCCACGAACGCCATGGCTGGGGTGCTCTCGAGGAGATGGACATCAGCTCACGGCCAGTGTAAGGTATTCAACGTATTCACTGCCCATGAGCCAGGCCAGGCCGTCCAATAACGAAATGGATTGTGCACGTTTCCGGCCCGACTTTGCGGTGTTTTGGCGGCACTCAGATATCCATCTTGATCCGGCTCTGGACGATGGGCCAGTATCCGACACAATGAGAGTGGGGAAGTAGAAGGTACCTAAGTGGTGTTGTCTTCGGATCCTTGAAGCGCTGACCCGACACACGAGTTCCGTGTCGGCCGCGCCGCTGCGGAACATCGAGCAAAAAGCTAGCTTTTGCAAACGTTCGACAAACTTGGTGCTATTACTAATCGTGAGATTCTCCGGTGAATATCGTGGTTGAGGAATTGCTCATCACCATTACGGTCTGCCAACAAGCGGCAGCCAAAACATCAGCGTATGGTGTTGGAGCCAAAAGAAAATGGCAAAAAAGAAGCTGTAATCCAGGAATTTAACCTGGTAATTGCAGTATACCAATTGATTTGGGGTAGTTGCATCAGCCGTGAATCGAACTGCAGTTGTTGTTAGAAAGGGTCTAATAATCGACTGTCGAGTTCACGTACCACGGGGCTAATCGATCATGCACATGGCAACGATTAATTTTACCACTAAACCACTGAAGCTTATTTTGAAGTGAATGAACCACTTTTGGATGGTGCCGGACTCCGCGGCAACGTTTATGAAGCTTWGCACACATCCAATGCTTGACAGTAGAAACGCTCCGAGCATGCCTTTGCATGTCTTCCCATGGGAGGGAAAAGCAAAGCTGGAAATGATGCGCTCTGACCCTCAGGGGCAAAGGTTCTAGCGGCTGTTCCAACCAAGGGCTGCTCATCCATGTTTGATGAGCTGGTGGAGAAAGATTGCGCAGTTCAATAATACACATCCCAAAGCAAGTGTGTAGAGCATTGCGAATATCTTGTTGTTATTATTCTAGCGGACCATACGACCTGGGGAGGGTGAAGTCCAAAAATAGCCGCTCATCTCGATCGGCACACGCTAGGATCTCCAAGCGCTTGTGTCCCCCTCCACCTGCCAATCGAGCTCCAACTTCCTTGTCAACACGCGCCGCAGTTCGGTTGTCGCGAGCGAGCTTTGCATTTGGACTGGGGCTTGTACTGCCGTGGACTTTTGTCGAGTGTTGTGACGCGGCCGGCACCCCCCCACGCCTCTGCAGCTCAGCCCAGCCCAGCTCATCTCATCTCGTCCGACCCGGATATGAGTGCCTCGTCTCGCCCGCGCCCTGACGATGACCATGACCGCACCGACCGTCCCGCCGCCTCGACGCGATCCGACGTCCGGATCCCACCGCCAGAGTCATCTGCGAGCAACAGCCAGGCTTTTGCCCAAAATGCCGCCCTTCCACCTTCCGTCGACACGTCCATTGCGCTGCCGCACAGAAGCAYCGCACACGTCTCGCCAGCCAGCGCCGGACTCACACTAAAGACCGACGTCGACGGACAAGCCGTTGCAGGTGGATCGCGATACAACGAGACGCCCACCATCTCCTACGGTTCCGATCTGCCAATAGACTCGACTGCGTCTCATACCTCCAGCCACTTGCCCGCCATGGAGTCCTCCCTGCGTTCCAACATGTCCATGTCGAGCTTGACATCCTCGCTCAGTGCCGGATCCAATCCTGCCCTGCCATCTCCGTTCCTCGCGGCGATGCCCGATCTCACTCCGCTGCCCTCGCCGGTGGTGGGCTCCGACACAGTCTGGCGTCGACGCCAGACTCGAGCTTCAGTCAGTTCGCGTGAGGAGAGTGACTCTACGTACCTCAGCAAGCCGCATTCCCTGCCCACCTCTCCAGAGTCGCCTTCCAAAAGAAAGAAGGCGTACGGCAGTCTAATGCACGAAGCGGCAGTCGCGAATGCTGCAAGTATGGCTGGGGCACAGGATTTGGCGAAATCTGGCTCTCATTCGCGGAACCGCAGCATTTCCGACTTTGTTCCAGAGCAGTTGCACAATGTACGGCCACGACATGTCACCCTTGGCCAAGCGGATACGACCAGTCTGGAGAATCCAGAATACCACATGCAGCGAGAGGCATACCTTGCAACACAGCGAGGGCTTACCGCAACGGCACCGCCGACTTTGGAAAAACCCAAGCAGCTACCCACTCCTCCTGCAAGTACCTACAGTGTTTCGGCAAACGACGAAACGGATGAAGAATTGCCGCATCTAGAGGATGGCACGCCCTCTGACTTTCTTGTCATACATTGTGGAATTCATAACAAGCGTCGCAAGTTCAGGCAGCTGCGACAACTCGGTCAGGGCACCTTCTCCACCGTGATGTTGGCGACTCGAGAGCACATCACTGCACATCCTACACCCGAGATAGAGGCGCATCTAGATCCGCACAAGTTGGTCGCTGTCAAGATTCTAGAGCATGGACCGGCGGGAGGCGCCGACGAAGAACGTATCGAAACGAGCCTGAGACGTGAAGTGGAGATGCTCAAGAGCATATCCCACCCGTCATTGGTCCAACTCAAGGCCTGCGAGCATCAAGCCTCACGCACATTGTTGGTCCTCTCATACTGCCCTGGTGGCGATCTCTTCGACTTTGCAAGTCAGAAGCGTGCACTTTTGACTCCACCGCTCATTCAGAGGATGTTTGCAGAACTCGTCAGTGCTGTGAGATATCTGCATTCGTCCGGAATTGTCCACAGGGACATTAAACTTGAGAACGTCCTTGTCAACATGTCCGGATCTGCACTACAAAACTTAGAGGACCCGACCACGCACGCCAAGCCGATCGTGACCCTCACAGATCTCGGTCTGAGCAGGCGGATACCTGAGCCACCGGAATCTCCTCTTCTAACGACACGCTGCGGAAGTGAAGACTACGCGGCGCCCGAGATCCTCCTGGGACAGCCTTACGACGGACGCCTCACAGATGCATGGGCACTAGGTGTTCTTCTCTACGCACTTCTTGAAGGTCGATTACCGTTTGATGCACCTCCTGGGAAACCGGAGCGCAGTAGAAATACTCATCGCATTGCACGCTGTGACTGGATTTGGTGTCGACTTGGAGATGAGGATGGCGATTGGAGTCCCACACGTGGTAAAGACTTTGAGGGTGCTCAGCATTGTGTCGAAGGTCTGCTCAAGAAAGTCCGCATGGGAAGGAAGCCTTTGGAGGAGATTGAGAAGCTGCCGTGGGTGCAAAATGGTATCAAGGTACCTGGAGGTCTGCAGGCGGACGAGGATCAGGAACTAGATTGATTGTGGCGTTTTCGGAGGATGAAAAGTCTCGCTGACCTTGCGAGGTATGATTTGAATGGTGGCGAAGATTGCGTTGGGGTGTTCTGGGATTGGCGTGCTTTGCTTGTAAGAGATACCCGAGAAGAGTGAGTGTATATGAGTTGAAGTTTGGAGCATAATGTGTCTCGCAATCGCAGCCTTCTGGCTGCGCATGATGTAAGTCAGTGGGATTGTTGGACTGGGCTGACGTACTGCATATTGCAGCATAGCGTTCGCTCACTTGAGCGTCGTCGCGAGTCTACGGTATGGTGAGACTTTGCCACGCGAAGCAAAGTCCCGAACTTGCATATCTTGCGAACACGTCAACGATGTACTACGCTGCTCTGGATGCCTACTGAAGGATGGGCGTGAGACATACTGGCTTGATACATGTCCCTCCTTCTCGAGAAGTGCTGAGTCTTCACATTGACGCGAGTGGCTGGAACCAGTCACTCACTCGCCTTCGAAGTGGTCGAAATTTTTAGATGGGAAGGAGCTCGGCATTTTCGTTCCACTGCGGGTCTCCTATCCATACAGGCGTCAGATGGTATACATGATCATTTTCCGTGCTCGTTAGACGACGTAGGCAAGGAGAAATGAGTTTATGGATTCTGAAGTGAATGACATGCACAGATAGGTCACATTGATTGTGATCTGACACATTGAACAATACCTTGCATCATCTCAAGCTGTCTGGGTACGACAAATCCATTATTATTCGCTCTCTCTTGTCCTGTTTCCATGCCACAGACGGGGAGTGTCTTCTTTGGCAAGTCAGTGCAGCAAATTTGTTCTGTTATCACCAGACGAAACTATGTGATCTGGAAGTTTCTACCGAAATTCCTTGTATCATCGTAGCCATTGCTCCTTCAGACCAAGTCAACGTACTTTATGAGGTTTTCTGGCCGATGGATCCATCTTAGTGCCGGGATACATGGAGGTTGCGCTACCCCAACCCTAACCCTCGGCGCCACACCAGCAAAGCAGCCCTGGAAGGTGGACTTGGATGCTCATATCCTGCTGAACATAGCCAGAGATGTAAGCTTGTTGCATCTATTATGTAGAGACCGGCAGTCTCTGTTCTCCGCTCCCCTGTCCCTTGTTAATTGGCTACGTGGGCCACTCGACAAAGTATCCGCTCAATTGTACGACCGACTGAACCTGTCCTTCACAGCAGCCATTGGACTCTCCATCATCTCAAAAGTGTTAGTCCACCTTCTTCTCAGCCCACTACTATCCACCACAACCACATTATCCGGAGCAGCCTCATAGTAGAAATGTCCTTCATCATTGTTTAACTTCCAGCTCACACGATACTGCTCTCCTGAGGGACCACATCCACAAGATCCCGCCAGTTTGTCGCTTGGAGGGCTATTGACTGCCAACGAGAAGAGGTTCATTGGCTCGCTGAAGTCCGTGTACCACTCCTTGTGTACAAGAAAATATGCCAGAATCATGAAGTTCATGAGGAACACAGCGAACAACACGAGGTGGAAGGCCATCTGATAGTCCCGGTTGCCTCCAGATATGTACTTCTGTGCACGGACGGAGGCGTTAAAGTACTGATATTGGCCGGTTCCGATGATAGGGAGRGTGTAGTTCCACGGCTGCGCCACGAATGGCGTGTCGGTGATTGACTGGATCAACGTGCAACCGGATAGAACGGCCAGCGCTTCGGCCATGGACGGTAGGGCAACGTTGTACTCCTCCTTCGTGGCGATCATCTGCGTGAGCACTCGAGCATTGGATGCATTGCCGTCGGTCAGACCAGCACTCAGTGAAAGGCCTATTGATGTCAGCATTGTTCTATACGCGAATGTGAGGAAGCGATACTTTTCGCCCAGCTTCCGGCAATATTAGCCCAGTCTGGATTGAACGTGTTGTTGCCTATCCAGCTTGTGCTGGAACTCTTCCAGTACTGGAGCGGATCTGCATCATTCTCACACATCGCTTCCATCGTGGCTCCGTTGCTAGATGCGTTATAGTGTGTCGAGCAATTCGAGGAAAGTCCTGCTTGTAGTTGACACAGCGCGTAGTTGTTGCCGCCATCTGCGGTCGTAGGGCTACTACTGTAATCCAGCGRACCGCCTTTCCCAAGGATGTAGATTGTTCTGCGTCCCCAGGTTCCGACACCAGTAGTATCGTTGACTAGGGTGTTGTAGTCGGCAGGAAGTTTTGGGAACACTGGCGGAAATCGACTGACACCCTTGTCGGGTCCCCATTGGAATATATCGTCGAATTCGGTCCCATTGAGGTACKGGTCCGCATACCCATAGTTTCTTGGCCAGCCTGCACCAGTAGTGTAATTCCAGCCATCTGCCTGTCCATCCCAGAGACCGTAAACAAAAGGCTTCAGATCCAGCCGGTTCAACGTCAGACAGATCACATTGACGATCGGGGACGGTACAGACGCGCGGATATTTATCTGAGCACCATCCAAGTCATCGGGTTGTATCAACTTATTGATTGGATCCATTGCTGCTTGTATGACGCCGACATGGGGCATCGCCATCGTAACCTCATTCACCCAGCGTGTGCCATTGTGTGTCGTTATGTTTTGCTTGTTGATCCATGGCGCCATAATGGTAGTGTTGTCTTGGTGAAGCGCATAGCCCATCGGTCGCAAGTTGATATCTGAACTGCCAGAGCCGTTGTGTACTATGTCGCTCCAAGTCCCAAGCCTAGACACCCGAGAATGTCAGTTCTTCGCCTGACAAACAGTCGCGAGATCCAAGCAGGACTAACCAGGTGCGGTAGTTGTGATATGCCATTGCAGCATGCTCGATCTCACTACAAGCCGTTGCTCGTGCCTTGTCGTCGTCGTCGCTGTCATATGCGGGTGTTATTGGTGTTTTGCAGCCGCTGGATATATATAACGGATTCGCCCACTGGCTCTTGACCAGCCCTCCGAGGGTCTCAGACTTCCACGGAGAGAACTTCAGCTGTGGCTGAACAAGTGCTGTGGCCTGAGTGCACGCCGACGGTCAACAGATGTACAGGATCACGCTCATCAGAACGACTTACAGCGGATGTGTAGAGAATCGCAGCAAGCGTCGCCAGGAGAGAGATCAATCCCAGCACGGAGATCGCAGCGTACCGCACACTTTCATAGTTGGTGAGCATACTCCCCGGGGCAATAATCCAATTTCTCATTGACATCTCCGCGAGCGTAACGCCACGCGCATTTTCAAGTTTGAAAGCCCTTCGTGCCAGAGCCTGCCCAACAAAAGCGACAACGACTGTGACGAAGGACAGTTCGATCAATTTGGCGAACATTGACGTGAGGRAAGCAGCCATCGGAGGCTTCAGACGTCCTCCTGGTGGTAGACTGCTTCTGTGCAAAGCAATTCCCAGAAATATGCCCGAGAAACTGCTAGAAAAAACGGCCAGGATGAGGATGGTGACTGGTACCCAACTGCTGAATCGTGGTCGCTTCACACCTTTTGTGCTTTGGCAATGGTGATGTGGCTCGAAGTCGTCGTAGCGAGAGCGTATCGAAAGTAAGCCAGCATCCGATCGTGCGTACGTGGAAGGCGGAATCGTGGATTGCAACGAGGTTCTGGACTCCTTTTTCATCGTTTTGGATGCCGCATAAGAGGTATCCAGATTGCCAAAAGACTCGTCGAATTGTGTACTCCCAGACATGMTTCCTGTATAAGGGGTTGAAATCGTGGAACCCTGCCCTCCAATGCCAATGCCAATGCMAATCCGGGTTGGTGTGGTTGGAGAAGGCAAGATGGATTGCGTACTAATACGGTCTGGCTCCGCTCCAGGAGACATTGCGATGCCCAGTCCATGATTCCCGGGTATTGGAGCCTCCTCCGTCATGGAATCTGTTATGTCGCGGGCGATGATGTCTTCAGTAAATGAGACGGATGCTACGCGTGCGTAGCCTGGCCTGTGTCTAGCAGCAACGTTTTGGGCAGTCGAATCAGGAGAAGTGGCCGGGTGTCTCGATGGCCTATGGTGCTTCGGGAGACTCGAAGATGACATGGTTTGCTAAATTGTAGCACGAATGACAAAGAGTCCGCGGATGGTGATCCGCAATCTGCGAGTACCCGTCGGGATCGGTGCGGGCATGTAGTCGGTCGGGAAGGCACGAATGTGTTCAGGTATAGATTTTTGTCGCACGATGGAACAGAAAGGGAGAAAGTKAGCGGGAGGAAGTCGTTCAAGACATGTGGAAGTGAAAGGAATGTCCGTAAGGCTGCGGCTGAGGCTGCGGCGGACTCGCCTTCGATGTAGAACAGTCCCGTATGTCGGGTCCTAACTTACATGTACATGCACTGTCCCTATTAACAGCTCCTCCCGCATCGTGGCGTCGCCTACTGCAGTCGTGAATCAGCTCACTCGCCCGACCGCAATAATGGCAGCGATGACGGGAGCAAGAGAAGAGATAAAGGATATTAGGCGAGCTGTGCTCAAGTATTTGGCCCTTAGCGCTAGTACGTAATTGGTATAGTTATTCGTATTATTATTAGCTGTTTATTAGGATTTACGCTAACTATAGAATTCACCTATTAGAAATTTTTATTTTTATTATATACTTCTTAAGTTTCTAAGAACCGTAACGTCTATATAGAATAAGATTCTAATAAATAAACTTAGCACTATTATTAATATAGTAGACTCTTTATTCTTAGAACTTAGCCTTAATACTACTAACTAATATATTCTATAGTAGTAAGCTATTAAGACGCTAAGTAGTATTTCTTTCTAATAGTATTAAAATAGGTCTATAACTACTAACTAATATCTTCTAGTAAAGTTAATAGTTAAAAGGCTATAATACTTAATTTATAAGTTAATCTCTTAGAATTTAGTCTTTAAAGCTAATCGCTATTTTAATATTATACTATTTATTAACTAAGGGCTAAGCTTTATAATAGAGGTTAGCGCTATTAWGTAGACTATAGTTTTACTTTCGAAGTAGATAGAAGTCTTTAGTAGTATTAGAACTAATAGTGCTTTTAGTCTTATTAATTTATTAAACGCTTAGTCTTAGAATAGGCGTAATATAACTAAATATTAATTTTTACTATTATATCTATTACTAATAATAGGTCTTTATCTTTAGCTATTAGTTTTTAGAACTTAGTAATAGTCTTAGTTATTAAATAGGTCTAATACTTCTAACTAATACTATATACGGCTTATAATAGTAAAAAGTTAGATATTATAGTCTAAGTTAAGAAGCTATATTATTTTCTTTTAATAATAGATCTTCGTCTTTAAATCTTAGTATCTATAAGACTAGAACTTAATTTTAGAATACGCGTAATACTAATAACTAATATATTCTATAATAGTATATATTTTAGATATAGTAGAGCATCTTAATATATTAAGCTTAACTATATAGTCCTAGAACCTAGCGTTTAAATAGGTCTAACACTATTTACTAATACGTTACGTAAGATTAATTAGTTAAGATCCTATTTTAGATTTTAGAACTTAAACTTAGCTTTAAAATATATCTAGTACTTCTTACTACTACTAGTAATATATTCTATAGTAGCGAGTTATTTAATAGAATACTAAGGCACTTCTTTCTAAGTCTACTAATAGATCTTAGTCCTTAATACTTTAAATACGCCTATTACGGGCGAGCAGCGTATATATAGGAACTTAGATAAGGTTTTAATTAAATAAGTTCGATAGGAAAGAGAATTATCCTCCGCGGATTCCGAAGTAAAGTACGCGGATACTAAGCGTTCTATATAGGCTACGCCTATACTTCTAGCTACTATAGAACAAGTAGCTTAATTCGTAGAAAAGATTAAGGAAATTACTACCTTATCTTAAAGCTAGTATAGCGGATTTCGTATAGAAATAAGAGGAAGCCGTAAATAAGTTATATAAACTAGTACTAGTCTATAAGGTCGGCGATAAAGTCTAGCTTAACTTAAGGAACTACGGTACTAACCGGCCGAAGAGGAGTCTAGTAGAGAGATATATAAAATATACTATCTCTAAAGTATTATCGCTAGTATTCTTTAGGTTAACGAGGCTCTTTAAGAATATCTACCCCGTATTCTACTCGGATAAGCTAAGGCTAGCGAGTAGCGACCTTCTACTTAAGTAGGAGTCCGATAATAAATAGCCGGACCTAGTACTATTTAAGACTTACGACGAGTAGGAGGTAGAGCAAATTCTCTATATAAGGAATAAACCTCGAAATAAAGGAAAGGGGAGGGAAGTACTAATAAAATAGGCTAGATACTACGAGCTTATATAAGAACCCTTAGAAAACTTATCGGATACTACGGCTCTAGATCTTTTTAAGACTTAATACGGTAATATAGTAGAAAATAACGGCCTTAAGGAAAAATAAAGGAAAGTAAGGACTAAACGCCGGACTTAAAAAGGGATACTACGAGGATAAAAGGTAGAGTATAGGATTACTAGAGTTTAGAGCGATTTAGAGGACTTTAGCCGTTATTTAACGGCTTTTAGAGAATAGGTTACGAATATAAGCGTTATAAGATTATTTTTAGGACTTTTTATTAGAGATTATAGAACTTATAAGAAACCGACGAAAAAGAGACGGGAACCGACGTTTTATAATAGTAATATTTTATTTCTTAGATATACTAGAAGAGATTTATAGATTTTAAGGTTATTCTTATAGAGCCTAACTAAAATACTATTTACTTAAGCTAAGAACGGCGCTTTCCTAGCTATAAAGTAGGAACTAAACTACTAAGACTACTATAGTTAGCGATAGAGAAGTAGCGGAAAATAGGGTAAACTTATATAAGAGAGGCTTATATAGCCTTAGTATTAATAGTAATATTTAGAGTATTATATATATAACTAAAATTCGGTTAGCGACGAAAAAGAGCTAGAGAGCGGAGAACTTATAAAGGAAGTAGTATCTAGAGTTTTAGAATCTCTAAAGGCTTAATAACCTTAATAGCGGTCTTAAGGTTCTTAAAGATAATCTCGCTAAAACGCGTATAAGCTAATAGAAAATAATCGGGAAGTAGGTAATATCTTATACTTCCTCCTTATTCTTAGCTCTAGTCTAGGTAGCGTATATAGTATAGTAAAGAGACGGGCTAAATCCTACGATTAGCGAGGTAAAGCGGTCGGAACCCGGTATATATATATAAGGCCTTATAGGGTTAACGCTAGTCGGAGTATAACTTATAGGCTTAAGTACGGGAAGACTAAGATATTAGTAGAGAGCGTAGGAAAAGTATCGGAGTTCGGGGACTTATCTTCTAAGTTATATAATTAACCCTAAAGTTAGCGTAGCTAATATAGTAGATATAGTTTAGCTTAATTATCTAAGGAAACCGGTTAAAAACTATTAGAAAGTAGGGGAAAAGGGGGTACCTCCTAAGAGGAAGGAAGGGGGGGAAAGAGTAATAATTCGTACGTTAGTAAAGGTATAGCTAACGAAAGAAAGAGGGGAGGGGGGGGGGATCCGCTATATATACGTAGCGGAACGTATAGTAAATAGCGAAGTAAGGCGGAGTAAGGTAGCGGTAAATAACTCTAATCGTAAGTTAGTAGCGCTTTTTAGCTTAAGTTCGACGGTTCTAGTACGGAGAGGTAAAGTAAAGTAAGAGCGGAATATAAGAAGGATAGGAAGCGTATATATACGTATATAGCTATCTAATTATAAAGTAGAGGGCGGTAATAAAGTAAGCGGCTAGAGCCTAAGAATTTTTTCCCGCGCTCCGCGCTAAAGAGGAAGGAGAAGAGGAAGGAGAGGAGTAATATAATAGGCGAAGCTCTAAGGCTAAAGTATAGGCGTAGCCTATATAGAACGCTTAGTATCCGCGTACTTTACGTCGGAATCCGTAGAGAATAGTTCTCTTTCCTATCGAACTTATTTAGTTAAAACCTTACTTAAGCTCCTATATATACGTTACTCGCCCGTAATATTTACTAATTAATAATATAAGGGTAATTAGTTAAGATACCATATTAAATATTTCTACTCTTAGCGCCTAAACCTACTTTATTATTAGAAAGAGCTCTTAACTAATTTATTTAGAAGCTTTTTAATAGATTACTAAAACATCCTAGGTCGTTCTAGTAAAGTACCTAAATTCTAAGAGTATAAGGGAGTAAAAAGAACTCGTAGTTTTCGAATGTAGGGTAAATTCTAAGGGTCTAAAGCGAGGACTTAAAAAAACAGCCGGAGGATTCAAAAGAACTCGTGGTATCACGTGCTGTCACTCACGTGATGTTACTTTTTCAACTTTGGCTGTGAGCCAATAAAACCTTATTTGGGATTCCAACTGTCCAGTATTATAGGCGGCAAGGGCCAATGAGTCCAGTTAATGCTTGCGGTGGCTTGGACATGGAAGCCATCATGGACAATAGACCGTACATTCCGCTGTCTCTACAGTGCGCCAGTTAACGGAACTGATTGTTAGATGGAATGAACCATTGTATCGCAAGGTAGAGTAGTCTTGTACTGTATGTAAGCTGCGGTGCTCTGGGAGAAGTTGAATGACAGTCGGGGCTCGGGAGAGGAAAGGACGGGAGCCCCACAACACAAGCCGTGCACCGTAAATAGCCGGATGAACTTCGGCGTTTCGATCACGCCAAAGCCGCTCATGAAAAGCCACAACTCCAAGACCGACACCGACACCGACATTACATGTTCCTTAATATTGGACTCACTCACTTTGATCATGGAAGCATCGCATCTTCGTCACGGACCTCAACATGGCATTCTCAAAGCATTGGCAATGTAGTCGGAACAAATCTCAATGACATTTGAACCTCGAGTCACCACTTTCCACGCGTTCCATATTTTAAGGTCGTAAGTGACGTTCTCTCATCTGAAGCAGTTCTCCATCAAGAGAAGGCGCTTTCGTGGCAGGTGCTGCCTTCTCCAAATTAAATGTTTGATTTAGGACGTACCTCCACGCTGAAGGTGTGCCATGCAGTTCGATCCAGACGATTGAACAATACCTCACACTTGACTTCGAGCAACCTGGTTACTACCAAAGTATTCGATCGCCCCCGTTTCATCAATGACCTACGCCACGGACCTTATGTTGCAAAGATTCAAGGACAGCACATCGTTTCGAACCTCGCTTCCAGCTTCAACTTCCTCAGAACATACCGATAACAGCGGACCGAGCGACATGAGTGAGATCCAAAACGCCGTCCGAGCCCACAACAAGGCGAGAATTCCCAGAGAATGTCCTATAATGCAATGGGATGCCGAACTTGCCGCAATGGCTTCCGAATACGCCAGAATTCTCGCAATCTCAGACAAGCTGGAGCGCTCAGGGGTCCAGGGACAGGGAGAGAATCTTTACGCCAGTGCCGCCGAGAGCAACTACATCGATGCTGTGGAAGTATGGCTCGCCGATACGAGCCAGAAGAAGATTGAGGAGGAAGTGGAGAATCTTGGTCATTTCAGTAGGCCAGAAACGATATACTATGTTGCGCTGTGCTCCACTAACGCTGGATTTGCAGCTCAGTGTGTTTGGCACAGTACGACACATCTGGGTATGGGAAAAGCAAAGTCGAAGTCCGGCTTGACATATGTAGTTGCTCGCTACACGCCACCAGGAAACATTGTTGGACAGAAGCCGTATGAGTGCTGAGAAGCATGAGGTCTGCAATAAGGTAGACCTACCTATCATCGAGTAAAACTTCGCCACATAGCTTGTTCCTACTCCAGAATCATTTCTTGACCGCGGGTGGGATCTCGTTCAATGATTGGTCTCCAAGWAACGACCGCCCATCTGCTGGCCTGTGGACGTCTGCTGGAGTAGCATGGCTATCTCATCAACTGGATGGCTCGCTCTTGTTGACATGTTTTCTGCGGCCGCCTCATGATCTCCAGGATGTAATTGCATTCTTGGTGATCCCGCCGATGCAGCCTGGGGTCCAGAGCCACTGGGGAAGCTCTGTGCAGTTGCTTGATGGTCTCCGGGATGGAGCCGCATGATCGGCGCTGCTGGTGGAGCTGCAACATCTGCCGATGTTCCTTCTGCTTTATCTGTCTGCTGCTGTGTGTGTAGTATTTCTTGATGCTCATCAAGTCCAGTCGACTGGTGGTCTGCTGTGTGCCGAACATCCGTGGAAGCTGAGATGGCCGGTTCTGGGTCCGGCTCCTTGCCATCTTTCTCCAATGCTTTTTGAAGCTCTTCACCCCACAAAAGCGTGAAGTTTACGTTGAAAAACATATCTCCAGTTGTTCGATTTTTGAAAACGTATCTCAAACAATGCGTCTTGTCACCAACGTACTTTATCACCTTGAGACTGAAGCCTGGCAGCTTCAGCATGAACTAGTCATCACAGCAGTCAGCGATCCCCCCTTTTAGCCAGCAAGTGAGGGCGTACATACGTTTCCAAAGTCCAAGAAACCGTTGTAGAAGTCCTGAGATCCAATGAGCATGAGCATCTTACGTTGGAAAGGTGTGGACACCTATTCTCACCCCGCTGTACACTCTGCCTTTTTCAAAAACAAAAGACTGGCGATTCTCCGCGTCGAGGAAGTGTTTTCTCCGCTTCTCGTTGTTACTGGGAAGTCCGAGTCTGTCTCTGAGCTCCTGGCCTGTTCCGTCGGCACCTTCGTGCATCACGCCTGGACTTGGGAAGTCATCGCCTTCCTTTACCGTCTCACCTATACGTAGAGCGAACCAACAACTCAAACTAGGTCCGTATAACCACGGCTCGTCTGCGTACGCATCGCATGAAAGTCCTGGATCGATGAATTCTTTGACGATGCGGAACGCAGTGTTAAAGCCTAGGAACTCTTGTTAACACTGCTGACAATCTTGAAGTCTGGTCGCGTTACCAGGTGGTATGCGATCTCTGACGGGATGGTCAAAATCATTGCCCCAAACGGTGTCTACACTTGGGATATCTTGCTTTGGAACAAAGCTAAAGCCGAGTGAATACTGGTCCCGAGAATGCATTGGGTCTGTGAAGTATTCTGTCGATGTCGATGGACTTGAGGAAGGAAGGCCACGGAATCCCTTGACACGAACCACTATCTTGGCCACCATGAATTCGTTCTCTATCATGGTGGGAATCTCGGTGTTGACTCTGACGATTTTGTGGGTGCTCTGGTCGTACTGAGGTCCCGCTGTCACCAAGAGTCGGTATTTGTCTYGCTCATGTTGCACCGCGGGATCCAACGCGGAATCGGAGCCACCTCGTAGCCTGGATAGGAAGGAGCTCATCCTAGGGCGATCTTCCAGTAAGATCAGCGGTGATGTGTTGATGCTTTCAGAACTCGAAGCTTGAGCCGATGTTCAAGTTGCTCGTGCATGAGTGCAGCATTACGTCATCAAACATGGAGATGACAACCTTGGTACAGTGCTACACAGGCAAAAGTCTTGTATTTTCTGCAATAACGACAGTACGATAAGAAGACATTGTTCGACAAGAAATTTACTTAACTCTCCATAGGACCGCTGCTTTTTGTGCTTATAGCTACCTGTTCGTGAGCATTGTCGTCAATTCATTACAGGGAGAGGCGGCAATCTTCAATTTCGGCGGACCTTGTACGTTGGTAGCATATTCGAATATGTGAAATGGAATGGATGGAGCTAGCCAGAGACTTCTATACTCTCGTTTCGGACGGCTACTCACTCAATCTTCGAGGTCCACTATAGGCTCTGAGAAGATAGGCGGTCGTTGTATGGAGCTTTAGAGAGTGAGCACTGCTGACCCAAGGCTTCTCGCCCCTTCAATGTGTGGCAGGCCTGCTGCAGTATGCCTTGGCGGAATGACAATAGACTGATTGTATTCCTGCACAGAGTCCAATCTACAACGTCACCGTGTTTGGCGGCTCACTGCAGCTACCTTGACATCGCTCGCGGTTGGAGCCGTATCGATCAGGCTTGGCACTAGAACGCAGATGATCTGGACCGGTGATGTTTTCCTTCGTGGTAGCGAACAGCAAACCTGAGGGTCTAGAGAGACCAGGCTACAGCCCCGAACCGCCAGTTTGTTCAAACTTTCTGGATGCGAGTGTACGGATTGCGCTCATTCGTCACTAAGGTAAGTAGTGTGTTGAATGTCTGCACTGGCGACATGTGTCTAGGAAGTATGCAAGGAATGATACCTTTCTCCATGTTGAATGGAATCATTGTCCCAGGGCTCCTGATATGCATAACTGACGCATTTGCACATCGTAAAAATTTCCAGAGCGTCCATCCGTTACATTGTGTAAGTGGGCAGAGACGTCCGTGGGAGGTGCTTGTATCGTGCATGGTGCGAGTTCATCTAACCTGGCGCCACTAAAGATCCACCAGCTGCTCCTTGTTTCACCCCACGGAAGTTGCTCATCTAATACGAGGGTGAGGGCGCTGTGGCCCAGGATAATCCCAAGTATTGTATTTGAGTCGGAGCTTAGCCACTGACCGGCGCCGTCAAGGCTGAAACCAAWCCGAAAGGAATCCCCATATTAATCGCAGACTGGAGCTCGATAGCGATTGGTTGAAGATGAGTCGGCCATGTTCATAGGCGTGTTGGTCGCGAATCTGATCTTAGGTGGCAGGTATGTTGCACATGTCAGCTCAGCCATTGAGTGGGGCGACGACGAACCACRCCGAACAATGCAGGTAAGGCCACATTGCGATCGCATTTTCGCTTTGCGGTCAACACTGCTAGATGCATCATGCAGGCCGCGATCTGGACAACATGACTCTGCGATCTCGATGTTAGGTGAAGTGTGTGGCTCGTTCTCGGCTCACATGACTACGAAGCGATCCCTAAGACAGTCAACGGCTCACCTCAGCACGTTTTATCTGCTTGGCGATTTCTCTGTGGGGCGACCGATGTTGTAAGATAATAACGTACCTGTTGGCAGCAGAGCAAGATCGCGAATGTCTCGGAGAAGAAGGGGATGGAGATGGAAATAGGCTCGAGGCTAGATCGAACAGGGCTAGCTTGGTGAATGCCGCTTCCTGGTTCACTTCACATCAAATCTTTCCAAACGCTGATAATGCTGGTATCGTCAGTGGGTAATGATATCAAGACGAGCATGAGTCTTCAAATCATACTGGCAGCATGCGTGCCATCCACTGCGCTGGATATATGCGGTCTGACACGCAGGTAAGATAGATACAGCTCACGCACAGCTCTTTCCGTCGTTTCCTCACCACACTCTCTATTCTCATCAAATATTTCACTGCCCGAGCTTCGTCACATCCCTACTCGGCGCAGGCATTGCAATCTTGGAGAATCGTTCGCACCTTGCGATCACAGTGCACGCATTACCTCAAGGCTTCTTATCCTTATTCCGAGGCGGCTCGGCATCGAGCGGCTGACACAAATGTCCTCCTGCGGTTTTTGAAGCTCACTGCACTGCCTRCTAATGTGCGACGAGGTGTCGAGATGATGAAACCAGTGACTTTCATTGCTACTTTCATCTCTGCGATCTTCCCCTCTCGCTGAATGCTTTACATTCGCTGTGCAACTTCCGCCTACTTCAGGCCGCTTGAAGCACATCGATTCATCTTTATTCCTCTTGATCCAAGCTCAATTCTCTATGCGGTTCCATCAGATAATGTTGTTCCTCGGCGCTGGACTGTATGAAGTGTCAGGACAGACCTGCAACAACAGCCCCTCACTTTGCTCACGACAGTACAATAACATCACTTACCTTGGCGCACATAACTCTCCATTCCTTCGAGATTCCTCGACGGGGTTTTCGACAAGCGGGAATCAGTACTACAACACCTCCGTGCAACTTGCAGCGGGTGTCCGGCTTCTTACAGCGCAAGTTCAAACAMCTAGCGACTCCACAGCTCTGCATGTCTGCCACTCGAGCTGTAGCCTTCTAGATTCAGGGACACTTAGTAGCTGGTTGAGTGAGATCAAGACTTGGATGGACTCTAATCCGAACGAAGTGATCACCATTTTGCTGGTGAATGGAGCTGGCGCCATTGCAAGTGCTCTTGCCGAGGCATATACGACGTCTGGTCTCGTTGATCTGGCTTACACACCTCCCTCCATCGCAGCCAACKGGAGTTGGCCAACTCTCGGCTCCCTAATCGGCAGCGGTACTCGGGTGATGAACTTTGTAGCATCGCTGGAATCCAACACTGCTGCACCGTATCTGATGTAAGATCATCCCTCGATAGCCGCCTCACACAAACACTGACACGGCCAGGAATGAGTTTACGTACATCTTTGAGAACAGCTACGATAATAGCGTGCCAGGTGATTTCTCCTGCTCGCCGAAACGACCCACAAGCATTGCGAACGCTACCACTAAAGCAATCTTGTCTGGGTACCTTTCTCTAATGAATCACTTCCTTTACGAAGATCAGGCCTTCGGCATCCAATCGCCAAACGAAACCTACATAAGAACGACGAATGCGCCCGGTGGTTCTCCGGGAAACCTTGGTGCCCATGCGGCAATGTGTGCATCCGCTTATGGAAAGGCTCCGACATTCATGCTTGTCGACTTCTTCAACGTTGGACCGGCGATTGCAGTTGCAGACAACCTGAACGGGATCTCGCCAACTGGCAGTGTCGATATCACCAGTGATACTTTGATGGACACATCCAGCGCGATAATAGGAATGCGTATGACCCCACTCCTTTGGTATTGCTGTGCGGCCTTGGTCGTATACTTCATACGATAGACGAAAAGTAGAATATGGACAACAACGAAATCATGAGAATTTAGCCGAATGTTAAAGTCAAATGCAAAATGAGCAGATCGACCACATGGGTCTCTCCGGGAGGAATGGGATTTTTGTTTTCCAAGACCGGCGGTAGCGGGAGAGCCTGCGTCAAGTGCCAAGCGACTGGTCATTATTGGGCCCAAGAGTGGTCTTCAAATATGTAGGCCTGTCGTCTCGTGATCCCGCTTCGCTCCCTTGCAAAATGTAACATTATCCGACGCTCGTCGACCAGCTCGACGACAGGAGGGGCGGCGTGCGACGGAATCCGCACATAGGTGAGCGGGGGTGCAAGACGTGCAAGGATGGTTAGGTGCCGCCGAGATGGCAAGGCCAGTCGGAACGATTGTCAGACACCTGGTTCATGGCTCATGATCTGGTGACGACCCAGAGGAGTTCGCCCGTTCCAAGATACGGAGTGGACGGTGCGATGCGAACCACGCAGTGCAGGCTGTCAGCTGCATGCCGGAGGCGCTGCGTGTGGTCGTCGCACATTCGCAGTATTGAGGAGTACATATTTCCTCTCCTCGACACTAGTTTGCTCGGCACATCATGATGGTGAGAAAGCGCAGAGCCAGGATTCAAGGATGCATGCGGCCGATGCGATCTCGGCTCCGCCATAACTGCAGTGCATACATCGCACATGACTTTCACTCTATTCCAAGTGCTAGCCGCGTGCTAGATTACCATGCTATGATACCTCCATTCCCAAGCCACCCTGCGCACAGCATGAGGCTCAGTGGCATTCTCGTTTCCGGCATCACGGATGGCTAGTGATGCACTCTCACCCACCGCAGATGCTCGGTCGAGATCTCGTTGGCCGTGGAATGGACCCGGTGGCTCGTTGTGTCGGGCTCCTGTGCTCACTGTCACTTGAGTGTTCAAATCTGAGACGGGCTGTCAAGCTGTCAAAAGAGATGCATTGTCACTGCCCGGTACATGGAAAGCGGCGGAGGCGGTGCTTGAAAGGCCGAGTGGACCAAGGTGGAGAGCCTTCCAAAGGGTATGCGCACCTAGCCACGGCGGCCGATCGCGAGATAAGGCTCGATGCAGCATATTATCCGTCGGTGTTGAATGAGCTGCGCCGTGGTGCTGGGAGTGCGACATCTCTGCGATCTCATGCGATCCGCCGCCTGCGTTGTCCCACCACATGTCGACTGCCCCATAATCGGTGCACTCCCAAGGCGGAGAATGCACGCTCATGGTGTGGTTACACTGCGTTGGATCTGGCTCTGTCACTGGCCAGGCACAGTCGGGTAGAAAGCCATCGATGATCGCGCCATCGCCTTCRCTTGCCAAAACGTATTCGATTCAAGACGTGAACTGCATCTCACAGCGACGGGCGGGGGCAGCCCCCGGTCCTGATTGCCGAGCGATGTTTGCATCTTCGCGATGTGGCGAGGTCTCCACGTTCACATCCTCCTCAACATCTTCGTGGATGCCGGGCGACGGGAGGTGCCGCGCCGTTCCTTCCTGCGCTAGTAAGCTCGAGTCACGTCTGCCCTGCTTGTGTGTGTTCCTCCTTGCAATGTGTCAAACTTCAGACTTCCCGAATAGCTGGTCACCGCCGCCCGCGTGTTATGGCAGTCTGGTTATCGCGGTGCCCGATCGCTCACCGTCCTTCGTCATCCGCACGAAGGACAGGCGCRGCGCGGACGCAGATGCCAGAGAGTGTCGCGAGGTCGCAGATCCACAGCAGCGCCGAGCACCTGGGTCCGTAGCCGAAACTGCAAACCGAGATCAGTGGCTGCAGCGTGCACCTCACCGCGCAGCAATTGCCATCAACTTGCAACGCGCTGCACTATTGGCAAGCCGCAAACCTCCGTGCCTCCCTGCCATTGGTATGCACGGCCTCGCAGGCACACACGAGACGGCCCGTTGGCGCCGCGGTGCGTGCGGTGAGCACTGTGCGGAGAGCGTACTGTAGTAGGGCGCAGCAGCGGCCATCCTTTCACACGTTACAAACCCTWCGACTCACGAGGTTGCGACTCCGAGCCCCACTAAGGCATGTATTTGTCGACCCGCCCACGAGTCAGGGACTCACCGAAACACTGACGGCAGACGTCCAAGTTGTCACTGGATGCGAAGCCACCCGACAGCGGGACAGGGCCTCTTACTGTCAGTGGATTAAAGTTATGCTCTGAGATTTGTATCGAATCTGTGATGATGACTGGGATCGTGCAGACAAGAAGCAGCTCAGCAGGCATTCGCGTCCGGATGTCTCGTGCCTTGATGCCGCATATCTGCAAAGCCCTTGCTACAAGCGTCGTAGGCTAGAGCATCCCGAGAACAGCAGCACGATGAGCGGTCTTCTCACGAGGCTATGAAGAGCAGGCTTGCAACAGCCCGAACCGGAGCAGAACCGTCACGGCGGGGCCAGTGGAGTGGCAGAGAGCGTGTGTCAAATACCCACTTGACTGCATCTGGCCACCATGGTGTATGACGCTGACCGATGCTTGGTGCAAGCGCCATAGTGCGGGCCGCTGGGAGCTGGATGCTGGGAATGTCCGGCGTCAGGGTACGGGATCGCAGGAGAGGTCTTCTCTTTTCATGGTATCCTGGGAAGCTGCACCCTTGCCTGCATCATTTGCGCAATGTTTCGATGCTGCATGAGTGTAACGAGAAATTCCCGCCAGACTGACCCTGAACCGCGCGCAGAGTCCATGCGGGAGGTCGACGCCGATAAGTTGGGTCCTGGTTCATTTTCAATGGTCTTCGAAGGGAATACCTGCCCCGTTATGTGCTCCCAGTCTCGGCTTGCACGAGGATCAACAGTCTACTCTACCCTTGCAATGCTGAAAGCACGCTGTCCACTGCCCTGTCCATGAGTTCGAAGGAAACGCTTGTCCGGAGCCACCTTAACACTCAGGCCGAGCACCTTTAAGACACCAACCAGGACTCTTTTCCGGCCTGTCCAGCTCCCAATCGTCGCCACCTACTTGATTGTTTTCGCAACACCTTTCCTCTATCTACCGAATCTGCTTCTTATGTTCACAGGACAGAACATTCGCCAACACAGTCAATCTATCAACATGGAAAGCCTCACGCTAGATGACGGCCAGTCTTATCACCGATATCAAGCCCGCATGCGACTAAAAGACCATCGACATCCTCCACGTTTGCCTACTCCAGAGACGTCCAGGAGTGGGAACGATAGCCAGAGTCCTCCGGATAGCAGTCATCCAGCTCGCGATCCTATGTTGCGGAGTGGTGGTGTCACCCATATGCGCCATGACAGTCACAACTCTGCTGGACAGCCCTCTCCTCCCTATCGCCAAACGGATATGCAGAAACTCTCACTGCCTCCGCTTAAGACGGTCGGTGCTACTCCTACCACTCTCCCACGACCACGCCGCGCTTACTTACTGTTCTCAGATCCTTGGTGACAGCATTACGAGTCCGCCGAGGACCCCGAGTCCGAACGGGAACTCTCTGCAGCCTTCCCCAAGGGAGCCGCTATACACAGCCTTGACTTACAAGCCGCCTTCGTTGTATCCGAACAAGAAGCAAAGAACCGACTCTCTCATTGCTTCGGCGCCATCGTATTCACACTTTGCTCCTTCTGCGACACTTGAGCCGCAACACCATCCTTCGTCAATGAGGTCAAATGTTCGTTTTCCTCCGATATCACAGATGCCCAGTATGGATGCACGCCGAGGATCTTCGCACTCGGTCTCAACTCCTCACTCCGCCGTGAGCCCGTCTTGGACGAGATCATACCCTTCAGCTACGAATGAGGGACATAGACCCAATCAGGACGCTGCTAGGCACTATCAGACACCCGAACAGACACCTACCTCTGCCGTAACGGAACCGTTTCCCAGAATGGGCACTTTTGCCGGGGCTGTCCAAGATCCATTTGCGAGGGATTTACGTGGTAGTTTTGCGCATCCAGACGAGCGCTCTGCTTCGCGTAGGTCATCAGCCGCCAGCGTATACAGCGTCTATCATTCGAGGCCATACGATCGCGAGCCATCCAGAACTCTCCCATATCACCAAGGATCGCGTTATCCTGGCGCGGTCAGGGATGGGTATCCAGAGAATGGTGACAGCGCACATTGGCACGAGCAACAGCCTAGGTCTATGGATGCATGCGGACAGAATGCCTATCCCAGCAACGTGCCAGCTTTCTTTATGCCCAGTCACTACGAGTATCAGCACGGCAAAGCTCGAAAGAGAAGCAACCTGCCAAAGCAATCCACTGAGATTATGAAGACATGGTTTGATCAGGTACCATCGCTGTGCTCCCAATGTTTAGCACATTCACTGATCCACCGCACAGAACATCACAAACCCTTACCCCAGTGAGGAGCAGAAGGCCATCTTCTCAAGTGTACGTCACAACTCTCACTTGGCAGGCACCTTTATGACTGACTTGGTACCAGGCAACCGGTATCAGCATGACACAAGTAAGCAACTGGTTTATCAACCACCGTCGGCGTTGCCCAGAACTCCGCGACAAGCGGGAAAAGAGCCGTGGTGGCAGTCGCGACATGGACATGTGAAACAGGCACGACGTCCGTGGTGCGCGATGATCTCGCGCGATGTTCTCAAAAGTTTCAGTTTAGATGGTGATGTACCAGAACGCAGGCCGGTTTTTGCTTTTGACGAATAGAAACAGACGCCGACCACGGTGGCAAATGACAGGACAGAGCATAGAGCGACCAAAAGAATGGTTATTATGTTTCATGGTTGTCTTTATGAATGGACGCAACGCTTTGTGCCTCCCTGTCAATCCGTTTTTCCCAGGACTGAAGTCTTGGTAGTCGCCCGGGCAGCGTCGAGATTGACGGGTCGTTGGACGGTTGATCGATCAATCGATCACCTCAGCACCCTGACAGAGCACTGCGCAGGCTCGATTGCCAAGCGACCCAGATCTGTCAGGAACCGCAGTCATTGCGACTCCATCCATGCAACGAACAACGGCTCAAGMAGAAGTAGCATCCTGTCTGTCAGGTTTGTGTCTGGCACTATCGAAAATTGACCTGCATTCAATGGCAGGCGGAATGTAAGGCCCCCATTGGTGACACGCTGCCTACTTCAGATAGTCGGTGTGCGTTGTCGTCTTGTGCTGTCAAATACTTAAAGCTCGGCATACAATCCTGCATTTCCGAGTCTAGCCAATGCAGACGGAATGTGTCCGAGCTCGTGTGATGTGCGCCACCCCCAGCCTTAAAACGCCATTGGAATGGGGTTTGTAGCGGCAGCACCAATGCGGTGGATATGACACCTCCGTGCCAGGCTGGAGGTTGATTTAGCATTGTCCCAGTGCTTTCGGCCCGGCCATCTAAGCTCCTTACATGGTCGTTTTGCGAATCATGGGGGGACATCGATGCGAGACCGTGATTCTAGGATGGTCCCTGTGTAGGTTTGACACGTAAGCAAGGTTATGCCAGGCAAGAACAGTGGCGGACGTTACAGGGCTGCATCCTTGTCCAACAGCTTTCAAGGTCAGGCTATGAGTGATACACTTGCATGACAGATGTATATAGGAACCTCGTAAGCTCCATAGCGAAGCCCTGTTTGAGGTGGGATTGTCTGGACAAGTTGGGACGTTGCGCCGACGCCCCTCAAATCACAATGGACGTCGTTCGTCTGGATTTCACTCTACTTGTGTGTTTGAGGCGAATATGTGATGGCGCTAGTATAAGGTTATGGGCGAGGGAAGTGGAGAGGAACGACCATGAAATGACAAGCCCTGGGGACTGCAATCTGGCCTTCTTTTCCGACAAATACTAACGCTGACGGCCGCATTTTCTCTGCTTAAGATAACAGAACTGAAGGCTGGCCGACTCTGTGCATTTTCGCCGCCGAGAGTTCATTGTAGATATGCAATCTTGCAATATCTTCTGTGAGAATTAGATGTGAAGTTTGAAGCTGTCCCACACTTTGCTGGCATGGAAGAGTCCGTGCCCGTGCTCGGAGCTCGCAAGATGATGGACTGAGCTCACCCAGACCATCTGCAACGTAAATGCGAATGGATCTCACGCCAGTTTGATCGCATAAGGCTCAGGTCTTTGATGGCTCAACAAGGCAGAGTGAGCAGCGCCATGGCTGCAGATAGGTATCGGTTTCGGCAATCTTACCCACTCAGAGGCCGATACTGGCCGGGTAGGCGAGGCATGTCCTCATACTGTACCTTAAGGTATTGTCTGTCACTGGCTCGCGTGGCTTCCTATGACTTCCATTGACACCAGACAACATGGCCAGCGCAGTGGATAAGCCGACGTACACCATCATTCAGGCGGATGGCCTCTACCCAGTATGCACATTGCCCCGCTGCGATTATAGGTACTCCTTCTAATACCGTTGCAGGATGATACAGTCGAACAAGCCATATTCGCTCCCACGCCCTCTCAGAACTACAACATTGAATATGTACAGACGCACCTCTGGCCAGATGGAGCGTCCGAAAGACGACCATGGTCCAATATACCCGAAGACCTCAGAAGAAGAGTCAATGGCATTGAGGTGTTGAAGATGTCCTTTACAGAACAAGACCTGGAACTTTTCCCCAATTTAAGGGTGATATGCAGGATGGGCGTAGGATACGATCGCCTAGATCGCGTGGCTTTGGCCAAGAAGGATGTCATTGTCTGCAATGTGCCTGATTACGGTACGGCCGAGATAGCAGACCATGCAATTGGACTCATGTTATCCTTGCGGCGCGGAATACTGCTTCATCAAGACCGGCAACGATCAACTCCGCCAGATCCAGTACGTTTGAAACATCACAAGCACATACTTGGAGCGCTCTCCTAACTTCGTACAGTGGATGGTAATCGACACACCCCTGGTTGCCAGACTGCAGCAGTCCACCTTTGGCGTATTCGGTCTTGGTCGAATAGGTACAGCCGCAGCATTGCGGGCAAAGGCGTTTGGCTTCAATGTTCTCTTCTACGATCCTTACCTTCCCAACGGCGTCGACAAGAGTCTGGGCATTGAACGGACCAAGGACGTGAAGGAGCTTTTCCGAAGGAGTAATGTGCTCAGCTTGCATTCGCCCTGCACGCGCGAAACCCGCAGTATGATTGGCTACTCGCTGCTATCTCTCCTCCCGCGAGGAAGTGTGCTTGTCAATACCAGTAGAGGTGAAGTCCTTGATCTGGACGGCGTGCAACAATGCTTGGAGGAAGACATCCTAGCCGGCGCCGGCTTAGATGTGCTGCCTGAAGAGCCGATTCCAGAAGACAACGTTCATCCGCTTATCCAAGCCTACCGCAACAAAGAGCCATGGCTGGAGGGAAGAATGGTCCTCACCTGCCACACCGCCTTTTACAGCCCGGAGAGCTTTGTCGACATTCGGGTGAAGAGCGCGCAGACCATGAGAGATGTTCTGATCGATGGACTAGACAGCAACGTTATTCTGCCTCACATGGAGTGAATTCGAAGAGCATCRAGTGCTTGGTTGGGGATGGATCATCGTCTCCTATCTATCCTCTTTTAGTGATGTATCATGTAAGAAGTAAGTCAAGCCAATTTTCGAAGAGATATTATTTCCCTCTTGGCAGGATTGGCACGGAGCTCAAGGATCTCCGGGTCTCCGCGTGGGTGGGCTTGGTATCATGGGCAACGATCGCTCGCCCTACGGTCAAACAGCAGTCCTACGGACGGCGGAGGCGACGTATTAGTTAGAGATGAAGCGACAGATTGGCTAGAGCGGATCACAATGCTCTGTCCGTAGATTTTGATCTCCGAGCTCCGTCAAGTCGGGTGTAATACGGCGCGATTTTAAGAACAACTCTGCAACAATCCTTTTAGGCGATAGTGCGACGCTAGCATTATAGGGTATTAGAACCTCGGTAATTAAAGGTGTATTCCGTACAATAAGTAACAAGTAGCGTAATTTAATGTACGCGTGTAATATTCTCGCTTTCCTTCTTTAAAGTAATTTTATTTAAGTCTACGATACCTAAGTAATAATAATAAGGATAAAGTAAAGGTATAATAGTATTACGCGGGCAGCTATATAACTCTTTATATAAGTAAGTAAGATCTCTAAAAGAGTAGTAGGATAAAGACCTATTACTCTTTTAGCGACTCTTATTAATATCTAAATACTAATATTAATATCTACTACTCCTACTACTATACTACCCCTTTACTACTTACCTATATCCTCCTCCTTCCTCTATACTACCTATATAAAAGCCTAAGAAGGCAAAGAAGCCTAAGTTACTATATTTATAGCTAGGTTATATCGATACTATAAAATACTAGAGGGCTAGAACTTTCCCTAAGGATCCGGATAATAATAGCGAATACGGATATTTTAAGTAG